>NC_056733.1:848007167-848117167 GCF_019279795.1 Protopterus annectens | reverse complement strand
ACCTTACTAAAAGAATAAAAGGCTAAACAACATGTCCTACAGGGACAGACCAAAAGCCCTGTCATTATACTCTGTATTCTACAGACTGCTAAGAGCTGACTTGTGTTTTGCATACAAGGCACTCTCTGACCCATTACTGGGATTTACTGCATATCAACAAATCAAACGGCATCAGAAATATTAATTTCAGGGATCTAAACCTCTTCTGTGACATTAATAGAATGGTTTGGAGTGACAGGTATATTTGGCAAAGGATACCGCTGCAGTGGAACAGACTCCCCATCCACATTAAACAAAGTTCATCCCTGTTCATTTCCAGGTGCAACTTAGATCTATGGATGAGAAACAGATAATTTACCCCAGGACTGCCCCTGTACTACTAATGGACAGATGCAACTCCTAAATGCTCTATCCCATGAATGCATCCCCTAAAATTATCAATGGTATGATCCTGGTTACTCTTCTTAGGAATGATATACAATTATCGACCATGGAATGGGGAAGGCCTATCTATAACCAAATGGTATAGGTTATTTCAAGCACCAAAAGGGGAACTGGTAACACTTAAAATAGCCTGCAACAGCAGATAGCCTTGTACTTACCTATGAACTTATCTTTGTAGGAGGGAAAAAGGGTAACCAGATAACCGTCTAAAGAGACATACAAACATGTGCATGTGTGCAAACACACACACACACACACACACACACACACACACACACACACACACACACACACACACACACACACACACACACACACACACACACACACACACACACACACACACACACAACATGTACTTGTGTGTGCCTGCACGTGGACAAAGGGAAGAGCCGTACATTTTCCTCCACCTTCTTTCTTTTCCACCCATTTATTTTTATAATGGCTTTCCTTTCAAAATTTATCATGCTATTATGCTATTAAAGATGAATTAAATAAAGACATCTACCACAGCAATTAAACTATTTTATAAGCATTCCGCACATGCAAAAAGTTATTTATGGCACCTGGATAAAAAATTTGGGCTTGACAGCTCAAAATAAAAAACATTCTTGTGTTGAACTAAATAAGCCAATTCTGCCTAATGGTCAGGCTGCAGAGATGTTCTGCTTATGTTGCACTTAGGATACTTGTCTTCTTTAACTCTGCCTTCAATTGTTTGCAGTAATGATGTCTTCACAGCCATACTATGCTCATCTGTTTTGACTTGGCACTTGTCTTTCACAGCATGTCTGATTTCGCCTCTCGCTCCTACAGCACATTTAGTATTATCAGAGGTCAGCAGCTATCATAGAAACATGGCAGGAAGTGCAAGCACCTTTCAAACACTTTAGTTCAGCCTTAAGTGTTTGCCACTGTTTCAACTATGGAGGATTATGACTGTGTCTCCTATCACAACTCACTTGTTATGTGTTTGGAAAATGAATATCAAGAAATTCTCTTTGAAAGCAAAGGTGAAAAAACGACTCTCAACATTCATTATGAGAACACATAACTAGTGGGATATAAACAGACAAACTCCATCTTAAGTCTTCATAGGACATGGGGGCTTTATTTGTTTTCATGTAAGGTGGAAGAGTTTCCGAGCTTGAAAAACTGTAAGACATAGTGCTGCCATGATAAGAGAGGCCAGAAGCAAAATATACTGTTGATGGAGCAACAGCTTCAAAAGATAAGAGACACACTTCTTACTTCCACACATTTGTTTATTTGCATGACAGTGTGAAATGTATTATAGTATTATAAAGGTATTACTGCTCTCCAGTGGTGCTCTGTGGTGGCTGCCATTTGCACACTAGCTTGAGACTAGAACATAACAGCTCAGAAAGGCGCATAACATGCTTACCTTTTTGCTAGCAGTAGAGCACAATCAGTGCACTCCATCTATTACACCAAGGATTATGACTGGGTTTCCATTCATAACGAGCTTATTATGTGCTCAAGAAATGGGTGACAAGAAGTTCATCTTAAAAGAGAAACTCGCAAGGTGAGTCTTGGCATCCATGTCAAGAATACATAACAAAGGGTTATGATCAGTGACCCAGTCATATTTTTTTGTAGTGCAAGCTTTACCTGCATCATCTACTCTACTACCAGTTACAGTCAAGAAAAGATGGAGGGTGGGATATGTTTTTGCTGGCTTTTATAGTGCTTGAAAGCTGTTAAAACACTTAACTGTGCCAAATAGACAGCAGTCAGAAACAAAGTCTGCATCACACCTTAAATTCTAATATGACAGAAGGAAGTTTCTAACAGACTTTAAAGCTCTTTTACCTCTTGCCACTGTTCTTTCCTGCTCAGCACTGTTCATTGTTAGTCCTTAGCATGAGACCTAATCTAAACCATGCTTAAATGTGCTAAACAAACTTTTGTTAAGCACTCCTAAGTGCTGCTAAGATCACGTCTCATGCTAGGGACCATTGAAAGGTGCCTAACAAGTTTAATTTTCGTGATTTCAGAGCATAAACGTGATGTTCCATACACTAGGTACTAATCTGCAGCATAAACATGATGTTCCATACACTAGGTACTAATCTGCAGCATAAACATGATGTTCCATACACTAGGTACTAATCTGCAGCATAAACGTGATGTTCCATACACTAGGTACTAATCTGCAGCATAAACATGATGTTCCATACACTAGGTACTAATCTGCAGCATAAACGTGATGTTCCATACACTAGGTACTAATCTGCAGCATAAACATGATATTCCATACACTAGGTACTAATCTGCAGCATAAACATGATGTTCCATACACTAGGTACTAATCTGCAGCATAAACATGATGTTCCATACACTAGGTACTAATCTGCAGCATAAACATGATGTTCCATACACTAGGTACTAATCTGCAGCATAAACATGATGTTCCATACACTAGGTACTAATCTGCAGCATAAACATGATGTTCCATACACTAGGTACTAATCTGCAGCATAAACATGATGTTCCATACACTAGGTACTAATCTGCAGCATAAACATGATGTTCCATACACTAGGTACTAATCTGCAGCATAAACATGATGTTCCATACACTAGGTACTAATCTGCAGCATAAACGTGATGTTCCATACACTAGGTACTAATCTGCAGCATAAACGTGATGTTCCATACACTAGGTACTAATCTGCAGCATAAACGTGATGTTCCATACACTAGGTACTAATCTGCAGCATAAGCGTGATGTTCCATACACTAGGTACTAATCTGCAGCATAAGCGTGATGTTCCATACACTAGGTACTAATCTGCAGCATAAGCGTGATGTTCCATACACTAGGTACTAATCTGCAGCATAAACGTGATGTTCCATACACTAGGTACTAATCTGCAGCATAAACGTGATGTTCCATACACTAGGTACTAATCTGCAGCATAAACGTGATGTTCCATACACTAGGTACTAATCTGCAGCATAAACGTGATGTTCCATACACTAGGTACTAATCTGCAGCATAAGCGTGATGTTCCATACACTAGGTACTAATCTGCAGCATAAGCGTGATGTTCCATACACTAGGTACTAATCTGCAGCATAAACGTGATGTTCCATACACTAGGTACTAATCTGCAGCATAAACGTGATGTTCCATACACTAGGTACTAATCTGCAGCATAAACGTGATGTTCCATACACTAGGTACTAATCTGCAGCATAAATGTGATGTTCCATACACTAGGTACTAATCTGCAGCATAAACATGATGTTCCATACACTAGGTGCTAATCTGCAGCATAAACATGATGTTCCATACACTAGGTACTAACCTGCAGCATAAACATGATGTTCCATACACTAGGTACTAATCTGCAGCATAAACATGATGTTCCATACACTAGGTACTAACCTGCAGCATAAACATGATGTTCCATACACTAGGTACTAATCTGCAGCATAAACATGATGTTCCATACACTAGGTACTAATCTGCAGCATAAACATGATGTTCCATACACTAGGTACTAACCTGCAGCATAAACATGATGTTTCATACACTAGGTACTAATCTGCAGCATAAACATGATGTTCCATACACTAGGTACTAATCTGCAGCATAAACGTGATGTTCCATACACTAGGTACTAATCTGCAGCATAAACGTGATGTTCCATACACTAGGTACTAATTTGCAGCATAAACATGATGTTCCATACACTAGGTACTAATCTGCAGCATAAACGTGATGTTCCATACACTAGGTACTAATCTGCAGCATAAACATGATGTTCCATACACTAGGTACTAATCTGCAGCATAAACATGATGTTCCATACACTAGGTACTAATCTGCAGCATAAACATGATGTTCCATACACTAGGTACTAATCTGCAGCATAAACATGATGTTCCATACACTAGGTACTAATCTGCAGCATAAACATGATGTTCCATACACTAGGTACTAATCTGCAGCATAAACATGATGTTCCATACACTAGGTACTAATCTGCAGCATAAACATGATGTTCCATACACTAGGTACTAATCTGCAGCATAAGCGTGATGTTCCATACACTAGGTACTAATCTGCAGCATAAGCGTGATGTTCCATACACTAGGTACTAATCTGCAGCATAAACGTGATGTTCCATACACTAGGTACTAATCTGCAGCATAAACGTGATGTTCCATACACTAGGTACTAATCTGCAGCATAAACATGATGTTCCATACACTAGGTACTAATCTGCAGCATAAACGTGATGTTCCATACACTAGGTACTAATCTGCAGCATAAGCGTGATGTTCCATACACTAGGTACTAATCTGCAGCATAAACGTGATGTTCCATACACTAGGTACTAATCTGCAGCATAAACGTGATGTTCCATACACTAGGTACTAATCTGCAGCATAAACGTGATGTTCCATACACTAGGTACTAATCTGCAGCATAAACGTGATGTTCCATACACTAGGTACTAATCTGCAGCATAAACATGATGTTCCATACACTAGGTACTAATCTGCAGCATAAACATGATGTTCCATACACTAGGTACTAATCTGCAGCATAAACATGATGTTCCATACACTAGGTACTAATCTGCAGCATGTTTTTGACATGAATGGACACCATTCAAGAAACTGAATAAAAGAGAAAATGGGACAGAAGTAATTATGCAGACAGGCAAAATGCCACCAGTCATTCTCTTACCACACCCCTGCTTCTTCATTAGGCTTACTCCAAGGCTGCGTAACCTCTGTGATGACCGTAGTAAGTAACGGGATCATATAAATTCACCTAGTTCTAAGACCTAGCAAATGGTGCTGCTCCCTGATCTGGCACCCCTCAGTATACTTGAGGAGCAAAAAGAAAAAAAAAAAAAAAAAACAGAGCAAAGATACCTTCTCTGATGTGGCTCTCCTCCAGGTTTTAGTGCCCTCATGATCTAGTGTCCTTACATCATGTTTATGTGAAAAGTGAAATTTAAAAAATAAGTTAAAAGAAACAAATAAATACATAAATAAGTAAATAAATGAATAAAATAATCTGACGACTATATCTCCTAACACCTTATGCCCAGGGTGGTTGCCCCTTCTCTGGCCCACACACACACACACACACACACACACACACACACACACACACACACACACACACACGGGCACACACACACACACAATCTACCAATTTACAGTGGGCTTTTCCTAGTTGTTGCCTGCCGTTGCTTTAGTGAAGTCCCACTATCACAGCGAAACTAAGAATTCTGGTACAGCCTCTGAAATGATGCACAGCTTTTCAACCTTTACCTTATGTGTCTGGTTTATTTTCATACTAAATTAATACACAATGTTTTCTGCTTGCTTTACTGCTTGCACTACTCAAATTTCTTTATACAGCCTGCTTAGTAGCATCCAGCTTTGTGTCCCTCCCATCATTATGATCTATCATGTACTCACTGTTGCATATCCACAGCCTGGAGATGAATCCCTTTCAGCTCCTGCCTACCGTGACAAGCGGGCCTTTCCTTTCCTTTTTTTAAAGCTCTGAGATTCCTTCCCTTTCTCTGATCTTTATTCAGTCAACCCTTTCCCCACCATGCTACTCTAAAAACTCTTTCCAACAAACATCACCTTTAACAGAATTGTTGATTTTCAACTGCTACTGTTTCTAGGACCATCACCTCAATACACTGCTCTCCTACCCACTTCTCCTCTCCATAGTGAAGTGCGATTTTATAGTATGGAGTACAGCAAAGGCAGTGTTTGTGAAGAGTGCATGAGAAAGAAGCACATAGCTTCAACCTGTAAATTTAACTGAAAGTAATATGAATATAAAATGCAAACAGTCTTTGATAAAAGTTTGAGGTATTGGCCTAAATTTCTTTGAAATGAATGGGATAAATACAATTTATTTTGACTAAGGAAAAACTAAGTATACAATTCTGAAAGTGGAAAATTTAGAGAAGGTGTTTATGCCTCTCCGATTTGACACCTACTTTTCTGACGTAAAAGCTAATACTAAAGGGCTGTCGCTGACTAAGTTAACAGAAGACTGCAAGTTAGGAGCAGTCATTGAATCTCTAAATGACTTAGCCATCCTGCAGGAATGTCTCTCTCAAATAAGTAACTGGTATCAAAATCATGGTCTGAAACTAAATGCCAAAAAATGCATTACTGTACCCTTTGGGATGTCATCTACCCCAGGGAACTACAGCATTGACAATACGCCCCAAAGGGTAGACCCAGTTGTTCAGGATTTGGGAACCTTTGTAGACAGTGACCTACCTTTTGACAAATATGTGTCTACTGCCATAGGAAAATTCCTTCTATAGTACACAGCTTATAAACAAAGGGATTTTGTCTAGATCTAGGGATGTCACTGTCCTCCTTTACTCAGTCCTTATTAGGCCAGTCACTGAATATAATGCTCCCTTTGGTATGTATCTGTCCAGTCACCTGCAACAAGTGGAATGCCCACAGAGGTACCTTACTAAAAAGATACAAGCCCTAAACAACATATCCTACATGTACCAACTCAAAGCCCTGTCACTATACTCTGTTTCCTACAGACTGCTATCAGGTGAGTTCTGTCGACCATACAAGGCATCTTTGAACTATTACTGATGGATTTACTGCACATCACATCAGCAAGTCAAATGGCATCACAAATATTCATTCTAGGGATCCAAACCTTTCCTGCAACATCAATAGAATGGTTTGGAGGGACAGGTAGATTTTCCACAGGGTACCACTGTTGTGGAACAGACTTCCCATCCACATAAAACAAAGTTCAACACTGTCCATTTTCAAGCACGAATTAGACCTGTGGATGGGAAACAGAAAATATATCCCAGGACTGACCCCTGAACTACTAATGGACAGATGCAGCTCTTAAATGATTTCTCCCATGCATGGGTCCCTTCACATTATCTATGGTATGATCTTGTTTATTCTCATTAGGGGTAATATGTAATTATCGACCACAGGATGGGTAAGATCAACCTAGAACCAAATGGAATTGGTTATTTTGAGCAAAAAAAATAAAGAGAAACTGGTTAGGCTTAAAATGGAAGGGCAGCTAGCCTACGACTTAATTATAAGCCTATGAATTATTAAACTCCTCAAGAAGTGCAGAGATGTCAGTATTTTTTCTACCAGAGATGAATGACACATCTGTAGAAGTTAAAGCTGAGAAGCCTATGCCTGCACATGTTGTAGTGACAAAAGATCATGGAGAATTCTTGTCTGTCTTTACAGTAAAAAAAAAACATTATTCAGTTATTTTTTGCCATCCCACCTAATCATAGAAACTCAACCTACTTTTTATGTTAGTGATAAAAGTTTCTCCTGGGAAGAAGCAAGGTTTAGTCAAAGGCCTAATAGCATACATGGTCTGTCTCATTAGAAAATCACAAGGAAATGCTGAAACAGTAAATTAATGTCTGACAGTGTGTGGGAATGCTTTTTAGTGGAAAAATGAATAAAGTTTTCATAACATATTGTACTATACGACCCTCTTCCTTGTCACCATCTAAGAAAGCACTGATTTTCTTGCAGTGGTGTATGAATGAGCAAATCATGGAAATAATAAGAGAAGACAACTGTAATGTTAACACAGGAAAAAGAGTAACCCCATGTCAGAAATGGACAGGATTTAAGAAAAGAAAGGGGATTTCTAATATATCAAAACTTCTGAGAAAGGAAGGGCCAGGCAATTATTAAAGAACTCAAAATGACTTGGAGTTTTCTAGGGGAATTCAGATTAATGTCTCTCTTATGTAACTCATACATAATTACAAGTACCAGAATTACAAAAAAACAAAACAAAACAAAAAAAAAAACAGTGAAGCTAAAGCAAAACAGCAAATGTCAACAACTCTTGTCTCTTTTTACAGGGGTAAATCCTCCCACACCCACCCAATGTGGCAGTTTACATTGTCCATATCCATGCTACACAGAGATCACCGTATCACACAGGAAAAGGAATACTCCAAGAAAAAGCTATCATGGATTTAGTATATGCAAGTCCAGTCCCGATTGTCACATATTCAGTCTCGCTTTTAGTCTCCTATTTACAAGTCTCAGAGTATAAAACCGTCAGCTAGATTAACAGATTTTCAGTGGGAGTCAATATATCAGAAGGAGGGGAGTATAAGAAAATGGGTAAAGTTATGTAATTAGTAACTGAGACTTTTGTGCAGATTATATTTAACTCCATGGTCCATGCTAATTATTTAGGGAGGGAAGGAAACCAGACTAAAAATGCTGGAGAAGCAATAGCCCACAGGCCAATGTAATGTATATATTCTTGGGGTCTATATTAGAACATCGACAAAGACGTTAATTGAACGGCTTTATAATCGAAAATGCCAGTAAAAGAAATTGTTTTTGTGGAGGGGATGTACCCCCCCCCCTGCTAATTATATATACCAACTCCGACATCGCACTACAACGAGCAAAGGACAAATTTTCCAATCTTCACTGTACCGCAATCTCAAAAAACACACTTCTATTACTGGCATTTTCGAGTATAAAGCCATTCAATTAACAGCTTTGTCGATGTTCTAATATAGACCCTATTCTTGAGCTGTCCCAGAATTAGACCTGTTCACTGTGTATACATGTCAACTATATCTGCTAGATACAGAAGAGGGAGTCATGAGCTGGTTCAGTAAGCAGCCACAGATCTGGATAACTCTTTGTAGCATTACTAAATGTAGATTAGCAAGAAAAAGGAAGACAAAATGTCTGCTGCATGTGGTGCTAAGATACTGGAGTACCCAAGCCAACTCAGGAGAATACTTGTATCTGTGAAAGGGCAAGGAACAGCTTGGAAGCAATATCCTGCTTAGAAAAGGGTGTCATTTCCTAAGAACAGATGATAAATTACAGTACTCCTGGAAGACTGTGGTTACAGTAAGAAAGGAAGTAAAGTAATCTAGTGGTCTATTATTGTGTGTAACACAGCCATGAACCAATGTAATCGTAGACACGCAAAAATTGCTGGGCACTACACCTACACACATATAGTTACATTATTATCTTGTTCTCTAGTTTAGAAACTGATTACTGACTGACTTTACTGTTGTGCAAGACTTATGTCAAATTACTTGGCATTTTAACCATGAAAGCTTAACAAAATGTACTCAATTAAAAATACATGCTACTAAGCCAAATATCTGTTCTAAAATGTTATTTTATACTGGGAGGTTTTGACATGAGAAAGGAGGGGGAGTATTCCGGTTATTAAAAAGGTAAACTGAGGGATTTCTGGAACACATTGTGAATCTAAGTATTCTACCTGAAGTGCATTTTGTTATTTTCGTCTAATATGGCTCTAAGCCCTTCTTAAATTAGTTTAACTCAGCTACCCAGCAAGGCTGTATTTAGAAGAGAATCCTAATTCATCTTTTGAGGCACAGGCTCTGTTTTTACTCCTTCTGCTTTTTCTGTTGATATTTGGATTTTTGATTAAGGTTATTAAATCAGTAAAAAGTATTTGGACTTTAATTTGCAATGTGTATCATTACCTGTATTGGTGTCATTTGTACATGGCATGCCTGAGAAAGGGTCTGCATGTATCAGCTACTTACCCAGTTAACAAATATACATATATATATATATATATATATATATATATATATATATATATGGTTCCCCTTCACAATATCGAATGAATGGAAGCTCGAAATGCATAAGCTCGAGACGAAGATCTCGAACTTCCATTCACTCAAAATTGTGAATGGGAAGTTTAGGGTTAGAGAAAAAAAGGGTTGACTTACCTTCCTGCAGGGGGCCAGGTCCCCCTACATCCTTGCAGGTTAAATCCACATGCTACATGATTGCAGTATAGCGGAAGACTGGAAAGTCTTCCGTTTTGGGCTTACGCATATAGCGCGGAATGGGAGATTTCCCTTTCCTTCGTTGTAGTGCGATAGGAATATTTAAGTAGGGGGGCATGGGGGTGCAGGGAGGGTGAAGCCCCCCTGCAAAAACATTAGAAAGGTGTACAGTCATATTTTCGTGTTTCTATAAACTCGAGATTCTGGCTACAGGCTTATGAATTTCGAGTTTAGAGAAAGTCAATCATATGAAGGGGAACCATATATATTTTATATATATATATATATATATATATATATATATATATATATATATATACTCACACACACACACACACACACACACACACACACACACACACACACACATATATTAAATGTGTGCGTGTGTGTGTGTGTACATTTTTGCTACTGTTTCTTGGCAACAACTAGTACTTTTCTATTAATACCGAAGCATTTTAATGGACAGTGTTCTTTCATTGCGTAACTGAAGCAGAAAATCTAGAACTTTAAAAAAATAATAATACAAATTCATTTCCTTCTCTTGTTCATTTCTTTCCTTCTGCTTCTCTTATGCCAGAAATGTTGGCCTGTAGTATAAAAGCATGTAAACAAAGTCAAAGCTAGGTACAAACTTCTTCACTCTTACCATCACCAAACAGCAAACACTCTGAACATCAGATAGTTACTAGAAGAGATCTTTGAAGAATACATTTTTTTGTGTATGTTCCATCTTAGAATCAACCTTATTGTATTTTTCTGCAGTTTTTTCAATATTGTGAAGTATTTTGGATGGGATTTATGAGGTAATGCAACCACCTGAGTCAATGTATATAAATATGCATGCATAGCACATCCAGTAGTGTAATCTGTGTCGTGTTCTTTGTTTAATAACGTTTTTAATATTGTTAAGGAGAATCATTTTAATTTATGGCTTCAGTGGTACTGCCTTTATTTGTTACTTTTTCTATCACTGAGTTCTTCAAAGCAGAAGCAACCTTCACAAATTGTTTCACGCTTCTTCCAAATGAGACAAGAACAAAGAAACTTTTTCCCACTATGTTGGAAGAATACAGCAAACACAGAGGACAAATCATGGATGTTACTCAAAACACAAAGCTAAAATAAGCAAACTTTAAGAGCTTATAGTCCATTGCCTGCATTACAAATGAGAGACCAGAATGTGTCTGACTTTTCAAGATAATACGATAATTCTTAGTCTATAGGATTGCAAAAATAGTTATTTTTGATGAAAGAAGTTACACATTTTTTTTACGTTAAGATTCATTTTAAGTATATGCTTCCAAGAAAAAAAAAAAAAGAAATGTAATAAATAAAAGGTCAACAATTAACCCCATACAAATTAGGAAAATGATAGAGAAGTTTTGTTGCTTCCAGGAAAACTATATAGTTGTGTTATACATACATATACTCTGGTGTTTGTGAGATGGAAAATTGCAATATTTGTATGCTGGAAGGTTGTGAGGCATGGGTGTCTCTAATTAGTGTGTGTCATTGTTCAGTAACTGTAAGCCAGTGAGTTACTATTTACTTTCAATTATAGCTATTTCACAATTCATTCATAGTTATGAATATGTCTAACAATAATTCTATTAGTTTTAGTAGTGGTTTGCCCTACAAGTTTATGTGGTAATCCACAGATTAAAGGAAAGCTTACAAAATGCTCAAAAATTTTGCATTGCTACCCAGTGCCTAACTATTACAGCTTTGAAGATATTTATGCTTCATTGGCAATAAATATGATTTTTATGCCAAATTATGAATATGTGCCATACTAATATTTATGCTAATAAACTGACCCAGACAGAGTAAATAAGGTACTCCATAGTATCAAATGAAAGCTTATATAAAGTCACAAAAGTTGTCACTATTGCCTGTTGTTTTGTAGTCTGTCCACTACCAATTGGACAGCTATTTATATTTATTTAGAAAAATATGCATATACGCATGAATATATTTCTCTAAATAACGAGGAATTGCTAACCCCAATGCATTTGGGAAAAATATTTCACATGCCCAGGCACCACAGAACTCAGGAATTCCCCTCAGAAAAACAAGAAATATGGCACTGGAGAAAACAACTGTTATTTTCCAGAACTACGGTGAATAAGTGACCTATGTTAATAATTACATTAATAAGTTGAACCAGAAGGTATTTATATGGTACTACATGGTATCAAATCAAAGCATACATGATGCTGGAAAAACTATGCACTGGAATTTGTAGTCTAACTATCACTGCTTTCAAGATATTTACATTTACCTGGAGATTCAATAAACTCCATCTAAGCTTCACACAAAACCTACACGGAGTTTATGTGTTTACATGGTGAGTAGCAGCACTAATTACATATTCATGCCCTGCACCATGTTTAAACATAAATAAGAATGGTTTCATAGCTGACAACAGTGTTGCTGGCTAGGAAACTGTGGGGAAACATGAACAGCAGCAAATATGTAGACCTGTTTACCTACGGGCAAACTAGGTGTGTGAGATTGTGCCGAATGCCACAGTGACTATCAGGGTTAATTACATAGCAACGTATATGTTTCAAACACATTACAGGACAATGTATACAGTGCAGAGTATTGTGGAATCCCATTTCAGGCATCCTGTAAAAAAGTAGTGTAAATGCTCCATAACTGTACATGGACTGTTGTTTAAAATACACAATAAGAGGAAATGTTTGCATTGAACAGTGATACACAAATGAATTACAGGAATGAACACAAGGAAAGTGGACAGGTGAAACATCTTAATGTACAGTAGGGGAGGACATTTAAATGACAGTTGTAGCAGGAACACTTATCACATATCAACAAGATACAGTGCAATGTATATGTGTAACTGTATAGTATGTAACTGTCACACATGGTGACACAATGGAGAAGGAAGTCTTTGTGATATAAGCATTCGGACATGTACAATGGATAGGACATCTATAAGGGATGTTATCTACAATAGTGGTAGCTGCATATTGTGAAGCTGTGCAAAATGAGCTGTCTGAATATGATTGCAATGTCAGTAGAGGTCTCCACCATGTGGGGCACATAGTTACAGGTCATGGACAGCAGTAAATTGAAGCACACACAATCACAGACAATATCAGAAGAATACCAAAATAATCCCATGTCTCTGACATAACGTATGTGATTGTGAGTGATCATAGATGTTTTTGCACTACCACACATGTACAACTATTATGAGATGTCAGCAACTTATAATGGTAATCAAACACACCATCCTGACATTGCAACATCTGCTGGAGGTGTTAGGAGGGACAATGCTATACCTGTATGTGACATTATGAACAATCCGAGCTAGGTGACAGGTGTGCATGGCATATATATGGCACAATTCACACTGTCATGAATGTAATCCATGCCATCAATGTTGCAAACAGCTATGTATGTACTGTGTGCATCACTTACTAAGCAATTTACAACATGACCTAGCTGACCAAATTATCATCCTTTGTCACCATAGCCTAAGAACTGGCTTGGTTCTACAAAAAAACTTAAAAATATGTCATTATATTTTCCTTCTATAAAGTGGAATTACCCACTAATTACAGCATTATCACCCCCCCCCCAAGGTCAAATACAGTATTGCAAGACCAGGGAGCACAGATAAATAGCAATCTGAACTTCGACCACCAAGTTTGCACAGTTGTTAGGAAAGCCTTCAACATTGTACACCTCATAAGTCAGCCATCATATCCAGGTGTGAGGATGTTATAACCACTACACTCAAAAACTCATCAGAACACTAATAGAGTACAATGTTCCTTTTTGCATGTACCTCACCAGACACCTGCAGCAGCTGTACAGACCAAAGTGATTTCTCAACAAGAAAATACAGGGCCTATAGACTATGCCATGATATACATGAATAGACTGGAAGCCCTGTCAATGTACTCTATATCATATAGGATGAGGTGACTTGTGCCTGGCCTACAGGCCAATCTCTGGCCCTGCCCTGATGGAAATGCTTCACATCCACATATCTAATGGCACAAGAGTCACTCGCTCTAGGGATCTTAACCTAGACTCTGATATTAACAGAACAAGCTTGAGAGATAGCTATAGCTGATGACACCAGCTGTCTGTTGAAGATGGTAATAGCAGTGTTTGACATGCTGGTGTAAAATGCTCTCTCTAATGTTAAACAAGTGCACAAATACACATGCAAACATGCACACACAGTTGACGACAGAGAGAACAGAACTCCTACATATCTAACTACACTGAGTACAGACCTCCATATTTAATGCACGAGTCACAGCACAACACTGATTTGGAGAGTGTCAGACAACACTTTATAAGTGATGCCATCAGCAGTGCCTGGTGAGAAGAAGATGGCAATAGCAGTGTCTGACATGCTGGTGCAAAATACTCTCTCTAATGTCAAGAAAGTGCACAAGCACACACACCAGTTGACTGCAGTGAGAAAAGAACCCCTACCTAAGTACATGGACTAGAGAACTCAGTACTCTATGCAAGCACCACAGCACAAGTCTGACTTACAGGACTGTAGGACAATTTATAGTGGATGACATCAGCAGTGGATGTTGGAGAGAAGATGTTGGCAGGCATGAAATGGATGTACAGGCACATGTAACTGTCAAGATATTAAAGTTCTGCATATGACCAGATTGATGAGTGTGCAATTTGTAATATTTGGTATTGTGTTTCCAATGTGCAGGTATACTTTAAGAGACAGGTTTACAAACTATATGCAAACAGGTGACTGCATTACTACAAGTACTGGAAAATCTGAATGTGTACTGTCTGTATAAAGATGTGTATGGCATACAAGAAATTATTTATTTATTTCTATAGTGTAGTTGATATATTTGTGAACACATACTAAGATACCGATGTTGCAGTGCATGGAGTGTAGTAACAGATGACTGCATTGTAAATATGTGTTATTTTCTTAGATAGTGCCTTCCTTCTGTTTGCGTTTCCCTGGCATCTCCTGGTGGGTGATAAAATCCCCACCTCCACTAATACTCCCAGAGGGTACCCCAGCACCAGCTGCCAGGGTAGTGCTACCTAAGGGGGCAGGTAGTGCAAGGGCAGCAGAGGCAGTACTGCCAGGTTGGGTCCCAGAAGTGCTGGGTGTCAGTGCTGGAACCAGTGGAGTGGAGGCAGGCTGAGCCACTGGGGTTGGGCTACTTCCCTGTGCTGTAAAACATTTTGTGATTTGTTAGAGATGGATGACATGGAAATGTTTTGACAACCCACAGAAAGAAAAAGGGATAAGTGTTGGAATGAGAGAAAAAAAAGAAAAATTTGTACCATCATATGTGACACAATGCATTATCACAATAATAGAACTATTTTATCTTGAAGTTTACATTTAAGTATACTTTCTAACAACTACCAAGTATTATTATGGATTGCTCAAAGAAATCTTTGCAATGTGCAGATACTGTACATATGTTGGACCAATTATACTGATTGAAGTTAACAGCAGGGCATTTATCTCACTTGTGTAAAATTTAATTTATGTAATATTTTAAAGGATTGCACTATTTTACACTTGCTACTTGTGGTACTCATTCCCACAACAGCTGACTACAGTTTTGCCACTGACTCCTAAAATTGGTTTGTGCTACAAACTGAAGCATGCATACTGTACTTGCTTTTACAGTTAGGATATGCATGCATACTTTGGTACAACTGTATTGAAAAAAAAACTTTATTTTTTCATTTAAAAGCTACAATAATACTTCTCTTGTGCTGCATACATACCCCTTGCTTCCCTCAGTCTCTCTTGACACTTAGCATGGACCTCCCAGTGGCAGATCCAGGAATTTGCAAAAGGGGGGGCGCAGTCTGGCTAGTTGACTACCGGGGTGTAAGCGGTCAAGTGGGACACTAGGTTTGCTGCTTGTGAAAAGACCATCTTAAGAAGCTCTGACGTGTGGAAAGACATCAATGTACATTCAGTTGCATATGATTTTGCTGTAGATATGGCAGAAGAAACAGGTAATTCTTGTGCAGCACACAGCACTTGAACAGACTGGGTAATCTCTGGGATACATACCGGTCTCTCCAGCAGATCCAATTTATATCACAGGTAAGGTTCAAGTCTTTAGAACAGGTAATTCTGGTACTGTTTGTTTTGTGGATATGCAGGAGGTCCAGCACAGTGGGGTCTGACAATGCCCTGCATATCAGGAATAGCTTTCACCTCAAAAGCATGTAAGAGACAGAATACAGGGATAGAACCTTAAGGCAGTCTGCATAGGACATTTTACTTAACCCTGTATTCTTTTAGTGAAGAACCTCTGTGGATGTTCCATTAGTTAGATGTGCCTGGCATATCTCTCAACTGCACAATTTTTTCCAGAATGTCCAGATTTTTGCCACATATTTTTTGTCTGTTTTTCATAAAATTATGGTTTTCTGGCAAATTAGTGGCAAATCACTAAAGACTGAAGTTAGAAAATCATGACATTTGAGTTTCCGACTTCAAACCCTTCAGTAAAGTCATGCTAATACAAACCTGTTATACTAACTTTCTAAGTTTGTAAGAGCAATATTTAAAAATTGTCCCTACTTTTGGGCCTTTGTCCCACTTTTATAAATGCCTTTGTCCAGATTTCTTGCTCTAAGAGGTAGGACCTAGTTAAGTACATACCATCTTCTGAATGCCAAATACAGTGAAACAATGACTTCCTTGAACTTAGATGCCATACCTTTGTTTATAAGTTGCTCAGCATAGGATTTCCTCACTACTGTAGACACATGATAGTCAAAGGCTAGATTACTATCCGTGCATGTCCCCAAGCCCCTGACTGCTGGGTCAACTGTAAGGGGTATGTTGTCAATATGATAGTTACCAGGGGTGGATGACTGTTCCTAAAGGATACTATTATGCATTTCTTGGCATTTAGTTTTAGTCCGTGGCTCTGACACCAGTCTGTCAGCCCCTCCTGGAGATTCAATGACAGCTCCTAATTTGCAAACATCTGCAAATTTTTATCAGCCAGAGACCACTGACATTGGCCTTGACTTCAGAGAAGTAAATGCCAAAAAGGAGTGGTCCAAGGACTGATCCCTGAGGGACTCCACTTGTAACTGGCCTATTTGTAGAGGTGACTGCCCAGTTCTAACTTCCTGGGTCCTGTCTGAGCCAGTTGGCTATCCACTGGGTAACATATGAGTTTGTACCCAACCTTTTGAGTTTGTCAGCAATGCCCGAGTGGGGTATTGTGTCAAATGCCCTAGCCAGGTCAAGGTAGGCAGTTTGAACCATTTTGCCCTCATCCATTGATTTGGTGACCTTCTTAAAGAAGTCTACCAGGTTGAGTAGGCATAATATGCCCTTGATGAAACCAAACTGGATTGGATCCAGTGTTTGGAGGTTTACTATATCACTGTTGATCATTTCCATGATAATTCTTCTCATGGATTTACATACAAGACTAGTGAGACTTATAGGACTGTAGTTTCTAGGGTCTGTAGACAGCCTACCTTTGTGCAGAGGTATGAATTTGCTGTTCTCCATTCATGCGGCAAAAAGCCTGTTTAGAAGCTATAGTTAAATAGCAATTCCAGAGCCTCTGGCAGGTCACTTTCATGCTATTTAGAAGGCATACTGAGATACTGTCTGGACCCATTGATGCAGTGTTCTTGGCCTCAAGGACCTGTTCCCTAGTGATAGCAGGGTCGGTATATTAGATGGTATTTCTGAGGGAAGGTTAAGGGGGAGAGAGGGGTAAAGTTGGAGCTGAATTTAATCAGCCAGTAGGTTTGCTATACCTCTGGCTTAGTAGCCTAATGAAACAGTTTACACCGTTAGCAACAACAGTTCAGCCTCTGGATATATGCATCATTGATATTTACCACCCACATAAATCAGCAGATAAAAGCAGGTTATGCCATAAAATACATTTTTAGCCAAGAAAGCAAAATAAAATTATTGCCCAATGTGTCAAACCTTTCCCTGGCTCACTCTCTCTGCTACACATTCCAATAGGTGCCTTCAAACAATTCAAAACCGAATCTCTTACTCTGTATGTTAAATGTACTCCCAAATGCCTAACAGCCATAAAATGAACACCAACCACTGATTAAGCTCCTATCAGTCCTGATATGCAAACCTCCTGTTCCCTGGCTATTGCTCAGCTAGCTCCTATGCACTATTAAAAAGGTCAGAATCTCGCCTAAAGCCACAGCATGTTCACCTCAGACATACCATGCATCACATGAGCTCTATACTACCATCAAAGCATTCTACATTTCTTACTTCAAATGGTAAATGTACTCCCAAATGCTTAGGTACCATAAATGATTAGCAGTCACTGATTAAGCTCCTATCAACTCACATATACAACCACCTTTTCCATAACTCACCTCTGCATTATCAAAAAACACATTCAAGCACTCAGAGGCACAAAACATTCACCTCATATGTGGCATCCATCACAGAAGCTCCTTACCAATACAGAAGCATTCTGTATAACTGGAACTAATACACAGGATAAAATCCATGCCAGTGAGGATATCAACCACCTGATTTTCCAAAGCAATAAAACGTTTACCTTATTTCCCCATCCTGCATCTATTCTTGCAACTCTGCCTTTGTTACCATCCCCAAGACATCTACAAATCTTAATCAGCTACTCAGCCTCAATTTTCTCGTTTTGTATAATTAAAGCATCAGTTTCTTTCCAGTTCCAACCCAACATAAACCTCTCAAAAGTATTTTATTTAAACTGCATGTTCCACATTAAAAGGGTCTATCACACATTTAATTTAATGATGACATTTTTAACAAATATCTGTTGTAAATACAGAATCATGTCAATTCATCTATATACTCATTACAGCATTATTAACCATGACATGAGCTTTCTAGATGCAGCTGTTAGCAAAACTTTCACATTAAGGAGAGCTACATGAATGTACACAAACATTATTGAGTTACCTAGAAACTTTAAAACAACTACGACCGATTAAAAAATATGTTCAATCACTTGTTACTGGCTGCTGTGCATACCGCTCTTAAAATGTAAATAAGTTAATTTGTTATTTTTCACGTGTTCTCTTTTTCTTGCATCTATTTCAATTATATATTTTTTTATTTTATATTTCAGTTATATTTTAATCATCATTTCAGTTTGCTAAGAACACTAGGGTTGTGGCTGAAGTGACAACCCGATGCCTTGTGCACAAATGGGGGGAAAAAAAAAAAAGAGAGCTGTGAATGAATGGATCAGGGGTGTTGGTTGAAAAGTCAGCCAGTATGAGTGTCTCATAACCTATTTAGGGTCAAATAAAACTGAATTTAATTGACACTGTGGCCAGTTTTTGACTGCAGTTACATAGTCTATCAATAGGCAGTTCAGCCCAAACAAAACCGTCAAACTATGTATTTTCTTATTCAGTTACAAATTTAAAATTCTCAGTTCAGAAGCAAAGAACCATTAGGTCTGCAAATCCCCCACTGAGAGAAAAATAGGGAGACACATTTACATTCAAACATATAAAGTGCTGTCATTTTTGGGCTTCAGTTCAAATATCTGACACAATATTCTACAACAGCGCCTTAACTTAACCAAAAGCAGTGGCACAGCTAGAGTCTGTACTGCCCAGGAATGTCTGAGTTTGCAGCCCACCCCCACAAAAATCATGGTCAAATGGGCCTCCCGATACACAGACCCCCCACAGTCATTCCAGTGTCCCATTACTTGGCTATTTCTCCCCATTTACCATAAACACTAATGTGCATACTGCTCTAATCTTTACTTCTACATTTATTATGGATTTCATTTAAAAAATTATTTTAAAATTTTATGGCACAAACACTGATAATAGAAATCTGCTAAACAAAGGAAAACAGTCTCACAATGAAAATAGACTTAGCATTAAAACTTCTCTGCCCTTTAAACTCACATTCATTGAAACAGCATTGAAACTCACATTCAAAGAAAATGCATCTGGCCAGTGACGGATAAAAAGTTTAACTTTGGGCTGTTTTCAAATCATAGGCCGCTTGCACACATATTTGCGAGCATGCAGACATACATGTGTTCTTTGATTCACCTTCTTGATTGTATTAAATTATATTCCTTGTATAATATAGCACATTTGTTAGAGCATGTTTTAAATTTATTATTTTGAACATTTAATACATAAAGCAACAATGACAAAACTGCCCAATTCAGAACATTTCCATCAAAGTCTACTGAAACTTCTATCATTACAAGACACCAATATCAGTAAATATGCGCAATCTTTGCAAGTCATCTAAATCCATATTAAAGAGATCTGTAACTAATGAAGTTGCTGCTAGCAAATAACTTTATATTTCATTGTTTCATCTACAAGTAAAGTGCCTGTTGCCCTTGAAGAATAAATTGCCCATGTTACGTTAAAAAAATGATAAGTTAGTAATATTGCAATAGGGAATAGATGGCAAACTGATTACCTAGTAATGATGAAACTTATCTCCTCCAAAGGAGAATCTACACAGGACTGCAGCATCCACCTCCTTTAAAGTACAACATAGTACCATATCAGCAATCCATCTACATACTGTGGGATTAGAACCCACAGCCTTCTGCATCAAAAGCAAGTATACTATCTGCTGTGTTACTAGCAATGCAAACTGGGCATAAGCAGAACTTCTCTCTCAAAAGCTCTCAGCTCCTTATAAAATTCACTTGACAATCAACTAAATCCTTTGCAGCACAAGAAATCTAGTAAAAGCCAAAATTTATTGGGGGATCAAAAGCCCAAAACCAGGAACAAATGTTAAATATTGCTTGCATAATTTTAGAAAGTTTTAGAATAAAACATGATTTGTGCTTCCATGTGTTTTCTGAAGGTACGAAAACTAAAATTTAAATGGCTATCATTATTTAGTGAATTCAATTTTCACTGATTTTCCAGAAAACCACAAATTGTAGGAGGAACAGACCAAATGTATGAGCCAGACATTCAACCCGGCAACACACAGAGCAACCCAGCAGCACACAGAGCAATACAAACCAACAGCAAGACAAATTAAACACTCTGGCAGCAATAAGAATCAGCAATACATTCACGTGTGCACTCACAGGCAGCAATAAGATGATCAAAACAAATGCTGTACTGTATTTCAAATTGTGCGGCATGCACAGACGTGACTGGAAGAACAGATGCTATGGGCCGAAGATGAAGAACACCCTTAAAAAAATCACTTTTTTTTTCAATTAAAACTCTTAATGTAAATGTGTGCCTGGGTGGACCACCCCTCTAGCACCCCCCTCCAGCTACACCATTGACTAAAAGCATTTTAAGTTATCTGACCATCGTGACATTTGTTTTTAACTTACCTCTCATATATCGAACTTTGTTTAAAAAAAGCAATAAAGATCAGCTATCCATTTAAACATTGTTTGTTTGTATTATAATTTCTTCACAGCATCACACCCTGTCACCCTTGCTGGTATCAATGAACTGGCTGACCAAACTGTTAGAGACCAAAAAGTAACATGCTCAACACATGACACATCATTAAGTTTGCTATTTCCTAGCCCCAGCATTCACCCTGCCTCACAACAAGCATGTCAGTTAACTACTGGCTTAAGCAATACCTAGGAGTGCACAGTAGGCCACTCTCAACACTAGAATATTTTAATATATTAAGTGATTTGTACCTCAGTGCTTGGACAGCCAAGTACCTGATTGAATTCAAAATGTATATAAGTTATAAGTACAATAACAGTTTTATTTATTAACACATATCTATTTATTGACCACATACATGGACTGGCCCAATGCCCTTTTCAGTCATGACGCAGGTTCAGGAAGGAGCTAAAGGAATATACAGTTGTATTACAGTATGATAAATTCTGAGTTCATTCAACTCATAATAAAGTCTTTGCATGACTTAGTAAGTTTCAGATAATGATAAAATGTACTTCTCCCTAGAAAAAAAATTGTCTTACTGGTATAAATATCTGTGGACCTCAGAAGAGCATTTGAAAGTGATGATCACCAAATTATTATATAAAATGTACACTCTTACTGGATTTGGAATAATACAATGAAATGGAAAGCTGTCATTTTAATAAAACTTTTCGTTTTCATTGACAATCAGGCATTGCCTCATTCCACAAGGATTATATTTTTTTTCATTGTTTCAGGTACTATTACTCAAAAAATTTCTTCTTCAGTAATTTTTATTATATGCAGGTTTGGACAAATTATGTGCACTTTAAAAATCTTGGATAACAAGAACTCAGAACAGAACCAGGATTCCCGTAGTTCTTATATATCACTACCTGAATCAAAGGCTTGCAATGAACAAGCAGACTGGAAAGTTAACTAAGATGTAATGATCCCAAAAATAAAGTTTTTCCTAGAGCAATAGCATTTATCCATAAAACCCTCTAAAAAATAAGACCCTTCCCAGGAAGACAAATTACATTAAGAGAACACTGAGCCACTGACACACAATCCTCACAGATCAAATGTGTTTAAAACTCACTGCTTTTAAAAATGGACAGTTCATTTCTTGCTATCAGATGCTTTGAACCTGCAATGCCCACAAAAGGTAATATATTAAACGTCTTACAGTCAGCAGATTTTATGCTGGGCTTAATGCTGACAATCTCCATTTATAAGGAAGCACATAAAAAAGAGGCATTAGCCATCTGTTTTGGAAAAAATGTGCTGCCCGTTCTTGCCCAGTGCATTCATCTGAAAGTTCCATATCGGAAGCTTTACATAGATTTTGGGCATCACTGCATTGCAGACTTATTTCTTAACCCTCGCCTGTTAAGCAAACCTTAAAGCTTATGGCTCTCCAGTACTGAAGCCAGCTATGTGGTAACAACAGTAAGGAAATTAAACAAATGATATCTTTCTTATCATATCGGAGGCACAGGATCACGTCATAGAAAGGCAGCTTACATGTTCCTTCTAACCCCCTATTAAATGTGTTGATGAAAATAAGCCTTTATTAAATAAAATATTCTTTTGGAACTAATACAAAATTAAAACATTCTAATTCCATGAAGATCTTTGATCTACAAGTCATCAGTTTCCAATTTTCAAGCCAAGCGGTACAGTTTTCTCCAGAAGACTATTATGTGCGTTAAAGATTTCTTTGTAGTCTTTAAGAGACCGATAGTAATTTTCTTAGTTCTCCCTTAAACATTGAGGGAGAACTAAGAAAATTACTACGTCTCTTAAAGACTACAAAGAAATCTTTAATGCACATAATACTCTTCTGGAGAAAACTGTACTGTTTTGGCGCCTTGAAAATTGGTAAGTCAATAAAATAAAAATTAGCATTACCTCAGTACACATCACTTTGTCACTGTAGAAGAATAGTTTCAAAGTCAACTGTATTTTTTATTTTAAAATTAAACTAAATTATTTTCTAACAGAAGATTAACTTACTCAGCCATATGACAGCTTAGGGTTACTATATTTGGTTATACGAAAAAGAGGACGATAGATTCTTTGTCGGGACAAAAGGTCTTTCACACTAGACCAAAAAAAAAAAAAAAAGGTCTTTAGTCTTTAATGCAGAACATTGCAGTTCCACTTGAATCCAGTTGTCACATCCATTGTTACATACGGATATTAAGGCATTGCGCATCTGTCCTGAACCACTGCAAAAATGCTTATAATAAAGAGAGAGAAAATTCTCATTTCTTGACTACATACAAAGTCTACACAATTAGAAAATCCAAATATGAAAGGATAACAGATGTCTCACTTTCACTGACAGCACAGATTTAAGTGTTCCGTGACTTTTGCAATACTGCCCTGGCTTGCACTAGCATTAAATGATTTCTCATGCTAACACAAAAGAGACTTTCTGCATCAGGGAGAGTGGACATATAAAAAATTTAAAAGAAACGGTGGTAGACCTCTTCCATACATGCTTAATGTACTTTTGTTAAGTAATAAAATTCACACTAGTACACCTAAAGTGATCAGTCTGCTTCTTTTGGAAAATAAACATGATGCATTCCTTTTTCATTCTTGCATACTATTCCAGTCAACAAAAATAAATATACAGCTAAAATGCAATAAATTACACATACACTAACACAGAGATACAGACACACACACACACACACACGTCAATATCAGAATAAAGTGGCAAACTAAACCTGCCTTTCACAGAGCATGGCAGCACAGGAGATGTGCAGTGCAAGTGTTCTGGATTCTTCAAACCGATCTGCGTAACTAGCTTTCTATTCTGCAACCCAGCTGTTGCTATAACCCCTCCTTTTTTATGCCATAGACTTTCAAAATGTTAAAAGCTAGTTGCCTGTCTTATTATCCATGGGAACAAGCTGATAGATACTGCTATCAAATAATACAAACATGCAAAATGTTTACAGTTTGTCCATCTTATCAGTCAAAGGGGCCATCCTCTCCTTATGAAGCAACCACTGCAACAAGCAGTTTAACACACTTTTCTGTTATGTACAATTCCCCTGTTCCTCACACAGGACACAAAAATATGATGAAATTGAAAGCCAAGATGCTGCTTTTAGAAGTCATTCACTTATCACCTCACAAGAAGTTTGGAAAAACCTCATCCTGTTCAGAAGCTTTAAATACTAACATCCACACCCCTCTTCTGTCCAGCCACCGAGCTTAAATTAGCTTTATTTCTTAACTACTGAGTCTTCCAGCAAGCATTAATCACCCTCCCCACTCTGTCTGCCATGAATTCCTTTTACAATGACATCATGCAAAACAGTCAGAGAGAGGTTGCATGAAATAGTTCAAATTTTTGCAGAGAGCAGAAAAGGTAATGTCTACTGAACCTTAGTTCACACATACCTTTATTTGTGCCATCTCTCAATTGGACCTTCTCTCACAGTGAGAGTCTCACTCTCCGAGTCCAACTCCAGTCGCGGATGACCTACGGCTGTGGTGGGTCCTACCTCTCAGTCGGTCCCTCCTTGACACATACTAGTCCTGCTTCTCCCCGTGCAAACACAGTCTCGCCTCTCTTGCGAATCTCGCAAGCAAGCTCTTCTACCTTCTGCGCATGCGTGGATTTGAATTCTGAGTCGGGATTGCAAAACCCAAACAAATCGCGGAAGTTTTGAAAAACCGCCCGGACACCTGGACAGGAGCACAAAAAGATGATATGTCCGGGGAAAACCGGATGAATGGTTTAAAAAAAAAAAAAGGTTAAAAAGGGGCTGGCGCGCGCCCCTGCGCCTATGCCTAAATCCGCCACTGCCTCCCTATTGACAATGAGTTCTGCTTTAGCTGTGTAAAGAAATGAAGAGAACAGAAGAACATTATGCATACCAGTTGTGCTTATATTGAGCTTTCTATTTATTATACATTATATTTATTAGTTTTACTTACACAACTGTGAAATGCTCCTAGCTCTGAACTTCTCCAGCCACAGGATGAGGGTATCCCTCTTGCACATTTTTAGGTCATTAAATGGATGCCTACACTATTCCCCAGTGAAAGGAATGCCAGTTACACTAGATTACAGCCTTGGCCAGACTATTCCAAGCCTCAGACTTGTACTGGGAGCTAGTATAGCCCCCCCCCCTGCAAAAGCATTTGGCTGTGGAGCTTTAAAAGGAGTCCAATAAAGATTCTGGACTCCAGAACACCCTAACTGTATGCCCTAAACTGGACAGTTTTCCTTCTGTAACCAGACATGTCTAACCAGAAAACACAGCAATAGATAATAATGGTTTCCTGCCAGCTCCTGTAATAACGTCTACTGGTAGTGTGCAGACCTGAACAATGATGCCAACTGCTTTTCTACAACATTAAGCAGATAGCAACAGTGCCAAAGAGAGAGGAGAGTAGTTTTGGAAACTCGAAGGTTAGTCTGACACTTGACACTAGTTTGAGGGTTGTTTGCTGCTGTAACTGTTAGGTGATTTAACTCTGCAGACATGCACTGACGGCATCAATTGATAAAACTGATTTTTATACTGTGGTATTCAAACTTACACATAAGAGACAAAACATTTTCTTCCACAGCTGTGATTTCCATCACTGCCACAGAAGAAGTCCTTCTCAAACATAGTCATCAATTACTTATAAATACAGATGACTGATTGAGGTGTTAAATATGTATGTGTGATCTGACATGCTCCTTGTTTATACATTCATGTGTGTTTGTGCCTTACTGAAGTGGAAGTCCATCAAAGTCCAGATAGCACAATTATACTTACAGAAGCATAGTAGACAGTATTCCCTCAGTTATACATCTGAAACTTTAAAACACGGTAAGGGTAACTTATCCCTCATACATATAATTCATATGAGCTCCACTGCTATGCATAGTTATTATTTATAATCATGTTTAAATTGTTATAAGTGATATTTAATATAATCTGAAATGGAACAGCAGTAAAAATGTCTGGGATTTGCTGTATTAGAACCCAGGACCATGTATATGGAAGCCCTATTACTTACACCTGTTGCCACAAGAACATTGAAATAACACTTGGATATTTTCCTGTTCATTACAATAAACTGAACTGTAATAACAGTAAACATATGTTGACCTTCCTGTAATAGAACCCAGGACTATCTTATTACAGTCCTACACTTACAGCTGCTGCCACCGGAATAGTTAAATAACAGCTGGATATTTCCCTGTTCATTAACAAATTCTGTGTGTTAACTGCCTCACAACGTAGCTAAGCAAAGTTGTGTGATGCAAAGCAAAAAATATAACAATGTATCCTGTTTAATATTTGGAATGCCTACATCCTGTCTGCAGGTGTTCTGTCTGCTTCCTGTGTGTGCCACCAGTCCAGGTTTGTGCGATGGTCTATCACACACTACAATTGGCAATTTGTGCCAGTTGGCTGTAGCATCTCCAATTCTAGTTTTGACCTCCTTATTACCAGCAAAGAGCAAAACCAGCCATATGCATAATTCCCTACACAAAGAGGAAGGCCGAACACAAGCATCATTCCCTGCAAAGAGAAAGCCTGGTTCATATATAATATTCCTTTCCCAGAGTAGGGCTAGACATCTACAGAGAATGTTGAAAATACACATCACGTCCTGTACACAGCAAGCCTATCACAACTGGAATGGTCACAATGAACATAATGTCCGGGAATACAAGAACACAGACATGCATCACTTTCTATTGTAGAAGGATATTGTCAGGTAAGTTAGATCAGTCAAAAAAGACATCAGGCATATTTACAAAAACAATAAAACAAGGTAGAGTTTAACATACATACTGGACAGCTCCCAGATCAACTGAAGAGTCTTCCTGTACTAAAATGAAGAGTTTCCTTTTGACTGCATTACTTCCTAGGGTATATTTGATCATTGCATTTCAAAGAATATGTTTTTTGTGCACATTACATTTCCTGCAGATCTGTGAGCTGTGGTGTAAGCAGTGAAGCTCAGCATCATATTTCAAATCTTACAACAAACTGAAAAAACAAGCACATAACAATAATTCAATTGGAATGATCACAGAATGGAAGAGCTGCGAATGAGATTGAAAGGCATATCCAAATTATTTAATATTACTTCTAAATAATGCATTAATATCAGCTGGAATCTTGGCTATGTAACTAAAGTCATCTCACATACGAATATATACATTCAAACACAGGACATGCAGCATTTAAATTTGCTGTCAAAATCAGAATATGTGACCAAAGTGGTTACCTCAGACCTTAAAAAAGAAACAAGGAAATCAATGCCAAACACAGTGACATAACATAGCCTGTGAAATGAAATTGGTTAAAATCTGGGTGACCTAGTTTGTGACACAGAGGAACAGAAAGGTTAAGTTACACAAGCACAATTCTTAAACTGATAAAACATAATTCATTTGTGGCTCAATAAGACAGAAATAGCAAAGTAGGACATTCCGGAAACTGTTTAAAGCTTTAATGAGCTGTATCTTGTCATCACATTTTGGGAGAATTATGTGTTTTCTAAGGGGAGCAGGTGTGTAGACTTGATATTTACTTGCATGACATGAATCAGCATGGGTTTGCAACTAAATGAGTCCAGCATATGAACCTTGTTCTGTATGTTAGCTGCTGTTGGTGGACATGAAGAAACTAGAACACGAGGTCTCACTGGATTTCATCAATGTCATGATTCTCATTAGCATGATAGTGCTCTCAGATACAGATGACTCATTAAAGCTTTAAACAGTTTCCTGAATTTCCTACTTTGCTATTTCTGTCTTATTGAGCCACTCATGTTAAAACAGCCCTCTCCAAAGCCAAAAACACAGCATCAATGGGACCAGATGGTATCCCAGGCTGAGTCCTACACGAGCTCAAAGACGAACTAACCCCTCACCTAAACACACTTTTCAAACTCAGCCTCTCCACAGGCTACATACCCAAAGAGTGGTGCATAGCAATGGTTATTCCACTCCACAAAGATGGAGCCACAACAGACCCTGGGAATTATCACCCTATAAGCCTGACTAGCTTGATCTGCAAGGCTATGGAGCACATCATCATGAAATTCCTTAACAGAGACATTGGGAATCTCCAAACACTGGACCCTACCCAGTCTGGCTTTCTTAAGGGCAGATCATGCCTCCTAAACCTGGTGGACTTCTTTGAGACAGTTACCAAGACTATAAACTAGTGAAAGGTGGTACACACCGCCTATCTAGACCTTGCAAAGGCCTTGAACACCATTCTCCACTCTGGTATTATAGACAAGCTCACCAGCCTGAACATAAACCCCTACCATCGCAAGATGGGTTGCCAACTGGCTCACGGACAGAACCCACATGGTGAGAGTTATGGGAGCTAGGTCCATCTCTAAACCGATTACAAGTGACATTCCCCAGGGCTCAGTCCTAGGACCCCTCCTGTTCGGCATATACTTCTCAGAGGTACAGGCAAGCACAGGAGGACTACGGCTGACCAAGTTTGCAGATGACTGCAAACTAGAGGCTATAATTGACTCTCTGGCTGACACAGACATCCTCCAAAAGGGTCTCACTGAGATGGATACCTGGTGTCAAAATCATGGCCTCAAGCTAAACGCCAAAAAGTGCATAGTCATCCCCTTTGGAAAAAGCAAAGTACCCACAAACTTTCACATAGGTGGTAGTCCCCTAAATATGGAAGACGTAATAAGGGATCTGGGGACCCAAGTAGATAGTAATCTCTCCTTTGATAATCACATTGCCAAAGTGGTTAGAAAATCCTTCTATGTGGCCCACCTAATCACAAAAGGGTTCGCATCCAGATCAAAAGAGGTTATTGTGCCCCTCTACTCATCACTCATCAAACCCATCATAGAGTACAACGTCCCATTTGGGATGTACCTTACAAGACACCTGCAACAGCTGGAAAGACCACAGAAGTACCTCACCAAGAGGATCACTGGCCTCAAACAGATGCCCTATGCGGCTCAACTGAAGAAACTCCAGCTGTACTCAGTTGCATACTGCCTACTAAGAGGTGATTTCTACCTGACATATAAGGCCATGTCCAACCCAGAATTGATGGACATGCTCCACCTAAAGAAAACCTTATCCCCTCGAGCCACATGCTTTAGGGATCTAAACCTCACCACAACAATAAATAGGACGTGCTGGAGGGATAGATTCCTGTCCCAGAGACTTCCCATGCTTTGGAACAAGATTCCAATCTACATTAGGCAGAGCTACTCGCTAACACTCTTCAAGAAAAACCTTGACGAGTGGAAGGGAAATAAAGTTTACCCCGGGGATCACTTCTGTGGCTCTGCTGGACAGAGGCACAGGGAACTAATCTAACGGGGCGGCGAAAGCCAACACATTCTGGCTAGGCTTATAAATGCCTTTGGGCAGATAGCCTAGTACCTACCTATGAACCTATAAACCTAAACTTAATTTAATGTAAATACAGTAATGTTTAATTAGTTAAAAAGAAAAAAAGCAGGCACCACTGGTAAAGAAGATTCTTTCTTTTTTAATTTCTCCAAATCTTTTAGGTTTCTAATACCATGATGGGAATGGACCCCATTCCTAAGTCAAAGTATGATTAAAGTTCATGAAATTAGTATTGTTTCAATCTTTGATGTCAGCCAAAAGTGCTCTTTGCAGCACCCGCAATGTGCCCAGTAATGACTCCTTCTGCAATTCATACGGGGCTACATGTACTGGTAACAAATCTAGATACAATTGTATATTCTTTTTTATAACACCCATTGCTCCTACTACTATTGGAAATGTCTGGGTATCTTTCTTCCTCATTGCTCTCATTTCTGCCTGCAGATCCTGATATTTTATGAGTTTGTGTCTTTCTGTACGCAAGACACTGTAGTCTCTGGATGTGGTAATTTCAATGATCAATGCTACTTTTGTCTTCTTTTCATATACCACTATATCCAGTTTTCTAGCATCTGTCTTTTGAACGGTTAGTAATGGCTGATCCCATGTGATGTAAATATCATCATTTTCTATGATGCTTTGCGGCTCATGTTTTCAGTGTTTTTCACTCACTTCATTACCATAATATTTCCACAATCTCCAGTGCAACAGCCTTGCCACATTATTATGCCTTTCAGTATACAGTCCTTCTGCCATTAGTAAGTCACAACCAGCAATGAGGTATGCGACAGTTTTCAATTCAGTTGTACAAAACCCACGTGTGTCTGTTTCTCCCACATGTTCAATGGACTTTGTAAAGTAGTGTGTATGTAGCCCGCTACACTGTCTTGGGCCGCCAATATTAACCTTTCATCTCTTGGTTTGAATTTGCCTCTCCTTAACCATTCCTGCTTCGGTTCCTGATCAACATGAGGTTCTTCCAGAAGTTTTCTATAATTGCAACTATATTTATGCATTTTCCACATTCCTTGCCTTCTCATCTGGTTCTTCACCTTATATTCTGTCTTTTGTTTTTTTGGCACATGCAGTTGCTGCCTGATTTTTATCTACTTCTGGTTTGATTTCCATTCCTGCTTGATGCCTATATGCTTCTGCTAGATTAAGCACAGAGGTCATCTTAGATTTATTCTCCTCATGTTTCAAAACTTGCACTATGTTTGGTTCTTGTGAAGTTTGCAGATATGTGTGGAGTCCCACAGTTGCAGATCTATACATGTAATCAATTTCAAGGATGCCCATCCCTCCTTCGGAATGGGGAATATATAATTTTGGTATGCTCTGATTTTTATAAATCATTTGGTGAGCATGAAGCATCATTCTTGTTTTCCTATCTCATCTATCCAACATGTTTTGGGGCCAGTCAATCACTCCAAATCTGTAATTTAAGACAGGAAGAGCAAATTGGTTTATAGCTTGGATTTTGTTCCTAGATGTTAATTATGTTTTCAGGATGAATTTAAGTCTTCTAAAGTATTCCTTACTAAGTTTTATTCACATTTCTTCATGTTTTATTGCTGATCCTTCATCAGTTCCCAAATATTTATACATCTCCTCTTCCTCAAGTTCTTTTATATCACATTCTCATTCCAAACTGATGTTTTCTTGGTGTTGCAGTTTTGTTGTTTTTGTACATATATCAAGACCAAATGACATTCTTACATCATCTGAAAAAGTTTTGACAATTGGCAGTTGTACTTTCAGTTCCTAATTTGAAGAGCTATACAGTTTTAAATCATCAACAAAGAGAAGATGGGAAGTCTTTGTTGTTATCTAGGAGCCAAATTATAGCCATGAACCATGGCCTAAGGTGTTAAGTAGACAGCTTAATGGGTGAAGGGCAAGGCAGAACAGCAGCGGTGACAGAGTCATCCAGCATTATCCCCCTTTGAGGTTTTATCGCTGGGATAATAATTTGTCGTTTATCATGGCTTAATTGCAAAGTGGTCTGCCACTATTTCATGGTCAATGTAATGTAGTCGATCAGTGTAGGGTGTATCTTATGCATTTTTAAGCACTCTTTTATCCATGAATGTGGGATACTATCAAATGCTTTTTTGTAGTCAATCCATGCCATACTTAGATTCTTTCCCTTTTTACAGTTCTCCACTATGACTTTAGCCAGGGTACCTTTTTGGCTAGGCTTGTATAGACCCTAGGGCCAATAGCCTAGTATCTACCTATGAACCTATGAAATGATCCTTTGTTCCATATGACTTTCTTTTATTGCCATTTGGTTCTACTGTCATAATTGAGTTTTCTTCTAAATGACTAAAAACTCTGTCGGCATCAATTCCCTTGTATAGTTTATATGTCGTCAGAAGGCAAGTTATTGGTCACTAATTTTTAGGGTAGTTTGCATGTTCACTCTTAAGTAGGAGCATTATTTTTCCTGTTGTTAGCCAGGTTGGTGTCTGTTTGGGGTGTGCATATAAATAGCTCTTACTCATGGCTAAATCTTTGTGCAAAGATGTTAATACTTTTAACCAATAATTAAGTACTGCATCTAGGCCTGGGGTTTTCCAATTAGAGGCTTTTCTTAACTTGGTTTCAATCTCTCTGGCTGTTACTTCATCCCATTTCATATCCTGTACCTTTAAACTTTTTATTCTTTCCTTTACTTCTATCCATTTAGCATCTTTGTTATGTTCCACAGGATCTTCATAGATACTTCTCCAAAATGTATCTATTTCTTCTTTTTTTGATGGTCTTTCAATTCCTTTTACCTTGTTTCCCAATTCTATGCAAAACTTTTTTGGGTCATCAATAAATTGCTTATTTTGTACTTTCCCTTTATATTTATCTGCATATCTTCTACGTTTTTCTTTCTGTGCTGAGATTTTTAGTTTATTTGCGATAGTGCATGATAGATCTTGGTCTGTTCTAATATTGCACATTGCTTTGATCACATCAATCTTTCCTGAGTATTTTTGTTGATCTATTCCCTCTTCTATGTTCTTCTATCACTGCCACTTCTTGTCTTAACTGCTTTACAGTTTTCTCTATTCAATACTTCCATGATGGTATTTGATTTCTCCCCTTCCTTTCCCTCACTAGCCTGTGTTCTTGAAGTAGAATTTTATCAGTTATTAATTTAGCTGCACAGTAATATATCCTGTTTACTTCTTTTATATTGCATGGATCTCTATGGACAGTCCTATTTACTGTGTTCATTTGCTTTATCAAACTTCTGACTTTTGGGGTTTTATTGACATTCCGCAGTCTACTTCTTTCATTGATCTTAATCTGTCTATCTATGTCTATTAAATCAAGCAACTCTTCTCTTAGCTCATTTTCTTCTAAACTGAAGGCACATTTTTTGTTTTCCAGTTCCTGTTGGCATTCTATAGAAAGTTCTATAGCATCTTCCTGTGGCACATTCTCTTCAGTTTCATCCTGTACCATCCATTGCTCTGTCATATGGGAACTCGCTGGCCTATCACTCCTCAACACTGACTGCATCAGAGTTTCCACAGTTTCCTGTTCCTTCCCTTGCTGTCCAGCTTCAAGTGAACATTTATACTGATTTCCTGTAGAAGGCTCCAAAATATCTTCATTTGGCACCTGACCAATTGCTTCCTGTTCCACTGGTTTCCCCTTAATTTGGATATCCATTGCTCTAGCCTGTTGTGGTGCTTTCTGAAATAAATTTTCTACACTAAATCTTTCACTTCACAGGTACTCCTTAACCTCAGTTTCCATTTCTTTACCTGCTGCATTACTAATCTCCTTTTCTACTTTTCTTCTTTGTCTTCTCATTTTTTTTTTGTAGTGTAAAGTTTTCCATGTCCGGATTCCTTTGCCTCTATTTCTCTCCAAATATCTTTGGTGCTGCTCTTTTTGTATTGATTAGTTTTGCTTTCTCCTTTGTATAAATATTACACCATATTAAATCTCTTTTTCTTTCCCATGTCCATATTTCCTCTTTAGATGTTTCCTGATCTTCCTGTTTCTCCTTACTTTGGGGACTCACTCCGTCATGCTGTGTTGTAACCTGTGTTAGACCTTCTACACCAAATCATTCACTTCGCAGGCACTCCATAACTTCAGCTTCTTTTTTTTTTTATCTTCTGCTTTACTGATCTTCTTTTCTACACTCGGTCTTTGTGATATTTTTTTTTATTGTGAAATTTTCCATATCTGGATGCCTTTGCCTGTATTTCTGTTAGAATATCTTTGGGGCTGCCTTCTTTATAATGATTAATTTGGCTTTCTCCTTTGCATAAATATTGCACTATATGAAATCTCTCTTTCTTTCCCGTGTCCATATTTCTTTTTTTATACTTTTCAAAAATCTCTAGGTTTTGTTGTTTATATTTTCATACTTCCTCAGATGCTTCGTTTTCCAAACAGATCAAAATTTCTTGATCTATATACTGTTTTTTACAAATTTGTTATATTAATGAATACAAACTTAAACAGTTTCCTGAATTTCCTACTTTTCTATTTCTGTCTTATTCAGCCATGAATGAATACTGTTTATATCTTTTTAGAGTTTTGACCTAGTAACTAGAAGACACTTAACCAAATTTTAAGCAATGTTTTATCAGTTTAAGAATTTTGCTTATGTAACTTAACCATTCTGTCTTTTCAATTTCTCCAAATCTTTTGGGTTTCTAATACCATGATGGGAATGGACCCCATTCCTAAGTCAAAGTATGATGAAAGTTCATGAAATTAGTATTGTTTCAATCTTTGATGTCAGCCAGAAGTGCTCTTTGCAGTACCCGCAATGTGCCGGGTAATGACTCCTTCTGCAATTCGTACGGAGTTGCATGCATTGGTAACATATCTAAATACGGCCGTAGATTCTTTTTTATAATACCCATTGCTCCTACTATTATTGGGACTGCCTGTGTAGCTTTCCTTCATATTGCCCGTCCAGTGAGAGGTGTGGTATGTACTGGTATTCTGCATGGGTCAGTGCTGGAACAAGTGCTCTTCATTGTGGCTGTGCCAAATATAGGAATAATCAATTACATGAGAATAAATCTTCTTGTGAATGACACCTACACAAATGTGCTGACAGAGGAGGAGGGACACCCATTTAGTTAGGGATATGAAAAAGCTACGACATGGGCAGAGAAAGGGCAGGTTAAATGTTACTGGGAGAACTGGAAAGTATTGCATATACGCAGCAGCAATCTAGGAATAACCTCAGATACTGCGGATGTCCAGACAAGTGCAGCAGAGCAAAGCAAAGAGATGGGGATAGTTGCTAAGTCTGAAAGGAACCATCAGGAATATAGCAACAGAGTAGCGGAAAAAGCCAGCACAACGCTGCACTATATCCTTAGAAGCATGGGCTCCAAGCATCATGAGGTAATCCTCCTGAGTCCGCAACATTGGTTAGGGTGTAAATAAAATACCAAATCCATTTCTGGATGTCATAAACTGAAAAATAAATCTGCTGGAAATCTTACAAAAAGTCAGGAGGATGGTGAAATGTTTGGATGGATGACATAAAAATAAAGAAAAAGTTAGTGAACTGGGATAATTCACACCAGAAGACAGGAGGCAAAGATGAAATACTAGGTGAGATGACAAATCTATGGATGAATGTGTGAAGGTACTGATCTAAAGTGAAAGGTTAGAGGCAGTATGACAGGAGCAAGAGGTAATTTCAGACTAAAATAACCACATATCATTTAGCAATCATCTCACTGCACAGACCAGGCCACTGAGAAAATAAATTCCACCAAGACATTTTTTCTGTTTGGTTTAAATATTTCCCAAGTGTAGGAAGCCAGTTTACATAGTAACCCAGTCATCCAAATAAAGATATAACAGCAGAACATATCATGAAAAAAACAATTCATAAAACAGTTGCTTATTTTTTTATTTGTTAAATTTTCAAGAATGCATACCATACATCTGGATTGTTTGTATCAAAAGACACAACCAATATTTTCTTCTCACTTTTCATGACTTTGCATTTGAGGACCACAGCATACAGCCCTCCCTTATAAGTTTAACTCTTTTACAGCTTATCCCACTAATGCATTGCCCAAATTATTTGAAAGCTTTTTTTTTTTTAAATGAAACTGTGTTATAATCAACAGTGAAATAAATCAATGTCTGTTTGCTAGCCTCCTAATCTCATTATCAACTCTCTGCAAGAGAAAGGATCACCACCACAGGGACGCCAGTGCTATTTGCTCCTACAACTACGATGTGGAACATTTAGAAGCTGTATACAAACAGAAAGTAATATGTTGCTAAAGAAAGATGCAGGTGAGTTCAGAAATACATGTACACTACACAGCTCAGGCCTCCTGAGTATGCACCTAAAACATATACAGCACCAATCCAATGTTATTGCAGTATAAACATGTGTAATATGCAGATATGGTTTTGCCTGACACACTTTCTTTCTCTCTCCCCCTGTTTTATTACCATTTCTATTATTTTTTTCTTATACAACAATGCAGTTTCAAAACAGAAACGTAGATCACATTTAAAATATCGTCTAATTAGCAAAATGTATATATATTAAACGGTACATAACATTTCCCTTTTCCAGTAGGAGTGAAGGATATTACTCATAAACAAAGTGGCAAAAATTATGGAAAACTATAAGCTCACTTTCAAAGAGACTATGGAAAATCTCCAGACTTTAATGAACTGCACTGCAAAATTCTACCAGGCAAGGTCAATTATTTTTGCTTCAGAAAAAGGGAGATGCAAGATGTGTGTCCTCCATCTTCAAATTATTGGTGCCATTAGCATGTTGGACATTTATTGTAGTTTTCTGTGTCCTAGACAGTTTTAAATATCAAATGAGATGAAGAGCATTCAGAATATTGTGCGAAGGGGTAAATTAACCCTTAAAACAGGGACATGCCTCCAAAATAGGGATATTCTATATCAGGCTTGAAAACAGGAATGTTCTTCTATAACAGGAAGTTGTGAGGTCTGCACAATAGTGAGGCTAACGAATAAGGGCAAGTGCTTGATATTTTTTTTGTCTTTTTAAGCAAGACTGCAGAAAAGAAGAATCAGCAAAATTAACATTCAATCACTCAGTCTGGGTTTTTATTTCCAGAGAGAACATTTAGCTTGTCATTCCCCAAATACAATGTCTAAATGGTAGAATCCTTAACACATACTATTAATGATTTAGAAGCTTTGTTTTGTTTGGAGGTTGGTGATATCTGTACCAATAATTTAAGCACGGTTTAAATAGCTTAAATATATATCAGGAAATCTTGGGTATACCTCCTTCCATTGTTGATAATCTAATAGGATAAGTGCTAGCATCCCAGTCGTACAAGAAAACAATTTAGGACTAGAAATTGCTTAAACAATAACTTATATAAGTGACTTTAAACGTACAGGAATCTACTGCACATCGTGTATGTCCTCTGCAGAGCACGAAGGTTTGTTAACTAAATTCCAAGATGTAAATATTATCCCCCACACCACCTTAATCATGTGCACTAACCTTACCACTATTCCTGCAACTAACCCCAACCCTCGAAACACTTTCTCTAACAGTACCATGACACAAAACAGAAGAACACAGTACATACACAACACTGAATATGCACTGCAATGAAGCTATCCTCTTGCCTATCACTTACTCTAACCTTAATTTGACAACACTTGCATTTATACACCAGCTGCTACAACACAATCTTGTACATCTTCACAGTCACTACTTTTTCATTCAAACATCCATTTTCCTGCATAGTCTTATTTATTTATTTTACTTTATATTTATTAACCGGGATAGAGCTCTGATATTAATGAAACTTTACCAGACTCAGGCCAGAAGCACTGAAAGGTTAAGTGACTTACTCAGAGTCATGCAGTTAGGCAATGGAGGCTGGGGAATCAAACCTTTGACCACTAGATCACAGGAAGCAGCTCCACACAGCACCTTAATCCTCTATTCTAAATGTCACACTTACATACACTGTGGTGCAGCAGGTAGCATATTCATCTTTGATGCTTAAGGCTGTGGGTTCTTTTCCCACACCAGGTAGATCAATTACTGATACTGCAACACAGCATAAGAGGGATGCTGCACTCCTGAGTGTGCCACACTTGGCATGAGACATTAAAACAAGGTTCCATCTGCTTGAGATGGTGATAGCTCAGGTGGATGTAAAAGAACTCGCAGCACCTATCAAAAAGAGTAAGGGAAGTTCCCCGATACCCTGACCAAATTTTCCCTAGCAGTATAAATACAACCTTGGGTCTCCAGTGAAAAGTTGCTAATAGCCTATTAGGACTAAGCCAGTCAACAAATGATAAATAAATAAATAAAGTATATAACTTTATTTTGGCCATATGCGATGGATATGATTAACACAAATGAACATTCACTCATTGTCCATTCTCTCTCTTTCACATTCACTAAAACTTTTCAACCAAATGAGTATTATTTTGAGTTAAAAACAGCTATGTATATATACGCACACACGCACATATATATGTATAGACATACATGTGTGTGTGTATATATATATATATATATATATATATATATATATATATATATATACACACACACACACACACACACACAAACACACATATATATATATATATATATATATATATATATATATATATATGTATATATATATATATATATATATATATATATATATATATATATATATGGGTCTACTTCTATTCGCTGACAGCCCATTTCACTGAAACCCATTTGGTTGACAGCTCATTTCATCGACAAACATTCTAGGTGGGGGGCTGCACCCCCACCCCACCAATGTGGGGGCTGTGCCCCCCACCCCCCCAATTATATATAACAACTCCACAGTCGCACAACAGTGGGGAGGGGGGCAAAACCCAGGTTTTTGCCTTGAATACTTTTGTCAATGAAATGAGCTGTCGACCAGATGGGTTTCAGTGAAATGGGCTGTCAGCTAATAGAAGTAGACCCATATATATATTTATATATATATATATATATATATATATATATATATATATATATTTATATATATATATACACACACACACACACATATATAAAAACTATATACACATATATAAAACACATAAACACACACACATAGGAAGTAAAAAATATCAAAATGGGACTATGGCAGTTAAGCTTGTTAAAGGACAGTATGTCCTAAACTTAACAAGTGAACCTATGAACCTACTGAATATCCCTTACCTCTTCTGCCATGGTTAGGACTAAATCCAGAATTCTAACATAGTTATACCCCTGCGCTAGTTGAACTACTCATGGTCCAAACCTTAACCACCTCACTGGTCCCTCTCTACAAATAAATGCAGGACTTGTAGTCTACTCCTGGCAGATTAAAATCCAGAGTATAACCTTTATCCTCCTCTTTCCTCACTACTTTGTCTTGTCTGTTAAGTCTCCCCATCTTCTTCCTTAATGTGTTCATGTGACTCTAATGACCAACTAATACTTATCTCTGCTTCCTTTTGCTTAATTACAGTATGATCTACCTTAGGTTGTGACCTTTACAGCTCCCTTATTCACTTCATGGGGTAGAGTTACTCATCCTCTCTGACCTCACATTTTATATCCAGCATTAACTGGACCTCCGCATAACATCCATTTCTCCCTTCTTTATAATTGTTTAGACAGCCTGTACCCTGTCATATCTGTGTCCCACCCACATAAACTGCACTGGAATCTGTAATAATGGCAAGGTCCATACTCAGCCTGCTTCACTGACTGCAATGGTCGATTTTTCTTCACAAATTCTTTGTTGTACATAGTAATACTTTCCATCAAGACTTACACACCATTATGTGTTATTCTGCTATTTTTGCTCCCCTGCCTAATACACTTGTGCTTCACAATACCCCTCCTTCTATCAGTTTTGACTTACAAATACAATACTACAAGGAGCAGTATGCCTTACAGGCTACAGTGTGGCTTTTCCCTAACAAACAGCTGGTTGGCCTGTAAGGTACCTCTCACACTCCTTTCAGTTCTATGCCCTCCTCCTTCACCTAATGCTGCAGATAGTCATTGTATTCCTTAATCTGTCCTCGTGTTTGCTGGCTTTTGACACATCTAAATCTCAAATGCTACATTCAACTACTATGCTGATACTACTCTGCCACCTCTCAGGCCTTGTTTGCAAACTCAGCTTGGCATTAAGACCTGAAAAGCTCCAAAATATGCACTCACTTCTTCACCTCGATGGCCACTTTGGATTAACTGCTTCTATGTCTAATTAAGCTTAACAGCCAAAACTTGCATCCACTGACAAGCTTTACAAATCTGTTTGATGACTAAGCCTCAGATTACTAAAACCCTGATTTCAGGCCTCACAATGGCCTTTTTGTCCTGTTGAATATCCTTCTTCATGTTACTACCTCCTCATACTGTCTGAAGATGTCATACTGGAGGTCTTCCCATATCCCTCATGTAGTCAGCCTTCCTACCAACCCTCATCAGTGATATCACCTAATGTCCTGCAACTCTTTCCACATCTGACCACCACCAACACATCCTGTTTATAACTTCTCTGCTCTGTCGCCTTAACTGGCACCACTTTTCTGCCATCTTTCTTTTTGAGCTTCCCTGTTCCATATCATGCCTGATATTCTTTACTTGTCCCCTTCTGCAGCTCCCTGCCATGATTCCTGTCTATTCTGTTCTACCTGAACACCCCCCCCCCCAGCCTTGACCTAGCTAGTTATTTCTTATCTGCTCTGCGCATGCCTTTCTCAGCCCAGTGTATGCCTGTTAACCAATCTCACTTATTTTCTGCCCTGGAAGTCTTGACCAAAGTCATCTTTTTGCCTTCCTTTTGTCTGTCATTCCCATTGCATTTTCCTGAGCTCCTTTACTTCCCACTCCAGCTTCTCTATCATTTTATATGGCCCACATCCCATGACTGGTCTGCAATTAGCTCCATGGATCAAACTGTTGCCTTGCCAACTCCTTCAACATTTTGATTTTATGGTACCAAGTGCTGCACAGTGTATATTCTGCTTGTGTAATGGGGATGCAATAAGGTCTTTCACACCTTGGTATACTTGCACCACAGTTACCATTCTAAAAAATATACCTTTGTGATGACATCTTAAGCAAAAATAAGCACATGATAGTATGTCTCTTTAATACTAAACTGAATGTTGGCATAAGGGTTAAGGTGTTCACTTCACAGATACTAGGCACAGAGTGTGATTCTCATCTTTGAGGGAAATTATCTAAGCTTAAAATAGTCCATAAGGACATCTAGTCTAGTACTTACTCTGAGTCTATGAAGAATAACTGAACCTGGTATAATACAACAAAAGCTCGGTCCTGTGGGTCTTGAATTCAGCAGGTAGTAGGCATGTTCAAGGCAGAAGTGGGACAGTGACTCAAGCTCATTTAACTCATTCACTCCAATGGAGGTCAGGAAGTTTGCACTCTAACTTCCAATGGGCGGAGCCTAAGCCTTTTGACAGAATCAAATTATGTCCTCATATTTCAAACAAATCATCATATATCTGGAACCATAGGGTTTATGAAAAAAGTATAAATGGCAAACTCTTCAGCACAAACTATTTTTATAATGGTAGTATTCTTTAGGTTCTAGGTCTTAAACTGAATTTTGTAAGTCACAGTAAACACTAAATCTGAAGTAGGTACTTAATTTGTCAGCAACCTTTGGGTATCGGATCCGATCTCGGATCCGAGCTGGCAACTTTTTTCACAGCTATCAGATCCGAGATCCTAGCTCCTCCCCTTACCCATAATCCCCTGCCAACCCTGACTGACCTCAGATCTAGTTTGCCGCGCTTAGTGAAAGCAGCTAGATTCAGAGCTCCTAGTCTGTTCAGATAAGTTTTCAACTTATTATACTTATTGTTATATTTTTTTTTATTAAAAGATTGAGTGTGTTAGGTTTCCCCTTATTTTAATCCTAGAATCTTGTATTTTTTAGTGTAAATTCCTCCCCTCCCCTCGCTGGTGCGTAGTGTTTGTGTGGGTCGGTGTGTGTTTGGGGCCTTGTGTGAGTGAGTTTGCTTTTTTGTAGAGCAATGTCAGAGGCCCCAAAACCGATCTTCTCTAAATGCACTGAGTGTGGCCATAAGCTTTCACCTGTGGATGGCCACACTCGGTGTGTTCGGTGCCTTGGGGTTGAAGACCTCTCCTCAGGTGTGCTATCTGTGCGGCCTTCAACCCCAGGGCACTGAAAGAGTGGAGGTCGAAGCTGATCCTGGTGGGACTTTTGCCCCCGGATTCGGCTTCAGCCTCCGGTGCTCCCGTGGCCTCACCCCAGTCCTCAGTGGCGGCTACTCCTGCCTTTCTCCCCCCAGCCGGGACTCAAACTCCCGCTACGGCGCCGGAGGAGAGGGAGACCAGGAGGGAGAAAAAGAGGGAGAAGCACCACAAGCGGCGGGCCGAGGCCTCCGCTTTGCCCCCCCCCCCGCTAAGCAGGCTTCTCCCTCCATGGCTTCTAAGTCTCCTCCACCTCGGCTCCGGTCCCCATGCATCTCACCGGGAGCCGAGGAGGAGGAGACTCGATCTCCGTCAAGGTCATTGAGGTGGCACTCCCGACCCGCCTCGGTGGCCTCGTCGAGATCCACTTATAGCCTGTCAGATGCAGACTTGGACTGGATGATGCGAAGGTTCATCCAGGCCCAGCTGCAGATGGGAGTGCTCCTACCCCCCCCCCCCTTCGGGGCAGAGCTCAGCGCCTTTTTTTGCCCTGATAGCTCCTTCTCTGACACACTTCCCAGGTTCAGAGCGTCCAGAGCCGGGCAACGTTGGAGCCAGGGGTGGGTCAGCGCCAACAGTACTTGGTACTTCAGCTCCGACCTTTCCCTCAAGTTTGTTGGGTCTGTCCTTGTCGGATCCAAGCTCTCAGAGCCGTGGGCCGAGCTTCAGATCCGAGGGATTCAGTGTGCCTTTGGCTCCGTCCAGGTTGGAGCACACGGGTCCTTTGGATCCGATGGTTTCGGCTCCGGTTCCGATCCCCCCATCGGATCCGAGTGGGAGTCGGCTCTCGGATCCGAGAGAGAGCGGCTCTCCCTCGGCCTTCGATGCGGTGGAGAGGGCTCTGTTGAGTGCATCCGGACCCCCGGCCCTTGCCTCGGCTCCATCCTGCACTCCCTCTCGGCTGGGTCTGGCTTCCATCACCCGGCCACAGGGACAGCCTGCTTCGATGTCTCAGGTCATTCCTCTGGAACAAGATGTTGCTGGTGAGACTTCCTCGGACAGCCCCCCCGAGGATGTTCCTCATAAGCGGAAGTGTAAGAGGAGGCACGTGGACTCCCCTGAGTCATTAACAGAAGACACGGACATGGATGAAGGGGAAGGCTCCCCAAGGTCACCCCCCGAGGATGTCTCCTTCGGAGACATCATGGAAATGCTCAGGATTAGGGGGGGGTTGTCTAACCCCAAGGCTTCCTCCGACGAGTCCGTGTTCCTGGAGGCATTCGAAGTAGGCCCATCTACCTCTTGGGTGTCCCCTCCGCCCGACCCCCTTGTGGACCTTATTACCACCAGGGCATGGAAGGAGCCGGACACTGTGGAGCCAGTTGCCAAATGCCCCAATAGGATTCTGAGCCCCCCTTCAGAGAGGTCCCACTGGAGCAAGGGTCCCCCCGTAGATGCCATGTTGGTGGCGGCAGCCACCAAGAGGGAATTAGCTCAGGAGAGCCCCTCGGTCCATCCACCGAGCAAAGAGTCCCGCTCGATGGATCACCTAGGTAAGTGGGTCTTTAGTTCAGCGACCTTCTCATTAAGGTCCCTGAACTACATGGCACACATCATTAGGATGCAGCGAGACCTTATCAAAGAGTACGCTGCTTCCACCCCGGAGTCCATGTCAGCAGAGGACAAACAGTTGTACTCCACTCATATGGCCACTCTAAGATCTATATTGAATACCTCTATGTGGCTTTTGTCCCATGCCACAGAGGAAGCCACTAGAGCCAGCGGAGCAGGCCTAGTCATGAGACGCCAGGCCTGGCTCCGACATTGTGACTTTGCAGAACCCTTCAAGGCGTCATTTGTGAATGCCCCCTTTGATGGTTCTGCCTTATTTGGCAAGACAGTTCACGTTCACGAGACTTTAGTCCAGAGCCAAAAGGACGGGAAGACGTTGTCTGCCATCGGAGTCTGCTTCTCTGCTCCCCAGAGGTCCTTCTCCAAGAACCAAAAGGGACAGAAAAAGATGTGGTTCCGGAAATCACAACATTCCCAGCCTGCTCCAGACAACCAGTCCTTCCGTGGTAGAGGAGGACAGGGAGGACGCCGCCCTAGAGGCAGAGGGGGCCCGAAGAATTTTGGGTCCAGAGAAACCTTCTCTGATCAGCCCACGCAGCAACCCTGAGGGGTTGCTCGACTGCTCCACTCTGGAGGCAGTCGGGGGGGGCATTTCTCGAGGCACCTGGCAGCTTGGGATTCCATCACATCAGATCGCTGGGTGCATAGTATCATATCTAGAGGTTACCAAATACCCCTGTATCATGTTCCCAAACTCAGAAACCTCCCCAATGTACCACCCGATCAGAGGGAGGTAGCAGCTGCAGAGATTCAGCAGCTCCTAGAAGAAAGAGCCATCCAACCCATCCCCCCAGACCAGCGCGGATTAGGTTTTTACTCCAGGTTCTTTCTGGTGCCAAAAAAGATGGGGGACTTAAGGCCAATTCTCGACCTCTCCCTTTTGAACCTGTCAGTGACCAAACAAAAATTCCGGATGGTCACTCTTCAATCCACCCCCTCCCATTGCGGGAGAATGACTGGATGTGCTCAATAGACCTCAAGGATGCGTACTACCACATTTTGATGGACAAATGATGCAGGAGGTTCCTCCGCTTCTGGCTGGGAGCCAGTCACTACCAGTTCAGGGTCCTTCCCTTTGGCCTCACCACAGCCCCCAGGGTGTTTACCAAAGTATTAGTAGTGATAGCGGCCCACCTGAGACTCCAGGGAATGCAGGTTTTTCCATACCTGGACAACTGGCTCCTGACCGCCCCAACAAGGCATCTACTTTGCTCAGCAAGGGACTACTTCCTCCGGCTTGCTGCCCAGCTGGGCATCACCATCAACAGGGACAAATCTTCTCTTGCTCTGACTCAGATGATAGAGTTTATAGGGGCCAAGTTAGATACAAGAAACCTTCTAGCATTCCTGACTGTGGAACGACTACAAAACCTGAGGCTTCATGTACGGGCCATCCTCCAATTAGAAACCCCATCAGTGGAGTTGGTCCTGAGGGCTCTAGGCTCCATGGTGGCGGCAATCACTCTTCTGCCATTGGCTCGTCTGAATATGAGGGTCCTGCAATGGACCCTTCAAGTCCAGTGGTCCTTTCTACATTACCCCCTAAGCCATCCTATTCCCCTCAGGAGGGCTTGCAGGAGGGCTCTCCTATGGTGGCTCCAATCTCCGGACCTCCATACGGGACGTCCCTTCTCCACACCTCCTCCCCTCGCCACCGTGACCACCGACGCCTCTCGCCTCGGGTGGGGGGGCATTGCTTGGGCAGGATGGTCCAAGGCACGTGGAACGACACAGAGAACTCTTTGCATATCAATGTCCTGGAGATGAGGATGGTGCTATTGGCGTTGCAAGCACTTCAGAACCTTCTTCCTGTAGGAACTATTGCGATTCAGACAGACAACATGTCAGTTGTCTGGTACATCAACAAACAGGGGGGAACCAGGTCCTATCCTCTCTGTCGAGAGGCCATGAGAGTGTGGGAATGGGCGATCTCCACAAACCGCTTTCTTATTGCGATGCACATTCCGGGATGGACCAACATACTGGCGGACAGGCTCAGCCACACCATCCTGTCCCCTTACGAGTGGTCTCTCAATCCCCAGGTAGCAAAGCGGATTTTTGCTGAATGGGGGCAACCCTGTTGCGATCTCTTTGCTTCTCCCTCAAATACGAAATGCAACAGTTACTTCACTCTAATTCCCCCCTTTGGGGAATCCCCGAGAGATGCTCTGGTGCATGCTTGGCCTCCCGGTCTACTTTACGCTTACCCACCTCTACCTCTGATGCTGAAACTCATACAGAAAGCCAGTCGGTTGGGGAGCAGAATGATCCTCATTGCCCCATTCTGGCCTCGTCAAACGTGGTTCCCTTACCTGTGGTCTCACCTGGTAAATCCTCCTTGGATTCTGGATCCCCTACCGGATCTAATATCTCATCCCCTAAATCTCCCGATCCCGAATCTGGACAACCTCAAGTTGACAGCTTGGCTGCTCCAGTTCCACTCCTAGTCAGGACTCCTGGAATCTCTTCCCCAGTTAAAGCCATCCTAGTAGCAACACACAAACCTTCCACTAGAAAGGTCTATCACAGTAAGTGGAAGTGTTTCTCCATCCGGGCGGAGAATCATAACTTAGATCCCTTCACAGCTCCGTTACTGACTGTGTTGGATTTCCTTACAGGTCTGTTTCATCAGGAGGCTAGCTGCTCTACGGTCAAGGTTCAACTGGCAGCTATCTCTCATTACCATGTGGGACATAAGTCAGGTCCCTTGATTATGGCTAAATTGTGTAAAACCTTTCTCAAGGGTACCTTCCTGCTCAGACCTCCTGTCAAGGAAGTTATACCCCCTTGGGATTTATCACTAGTCCTACAGGCATTAACAGCTCCCCCTTTTGAACCTGCTGCTTCGGTTGATCTTAAGTACCTATCTTGGAAAATGACATTTCTTGTTGCCATTACTTCAGTGAAAAGAGTTTCTGAGCTTCAGGCCCTGTGTGTAAACCCCCCCTACTTGGCCTTTCACCAGGATAGAGTTTACCTCAGGACCAACCCCTCGTTTCTTCCCAAGGTGACTTCAGAGGCTAATATCAACCAATCCATTAACCTGCTAGTCTTCTTTCCTAAGTATCAGAACAAAGGAGAATACAAACTGCATTTGTTAGATGTGCATAGACAACTGCACTTTTACATTCACAGGACTGCTGGTCATTGACAATCCGACCAATTGTTCATCTCCTTTGCCAAATTTAACTTAGGTAAACTGTCTCTAAGGTCACTTTATCACGATGGATTTCACAGTGTATTCTATCGGCCTATGAAAGTTCTGGGAGGCCAGCACCTCAGGGAGTTTGTGCACACTCTACTCGCTCTATATCTACCTCCGCTGCCTTTAGGTCTAGCGTGTCTTTAGATGATATTTGCTCCGCAGCCACTTGGGCCTCATCTCATACTTTTATCAACCATTATAAGCTGGACATTATCTCCAGAGGGAGAGCATCTTTTGGCTCTGCAGTACTCCGGAATATCCTTCCATGATGGCCGCCCAAGATCCAGGTAGCTGGGGACACTGTCCCAAAGGTTGCTGACAAATGAAGTACCTACTTCAGATTAAGAAGTTATGTACTCACCATAACGTTCCATCTGAGTATGAAACTTCACTTGTCTGCAACCGTCCCCCCCTCCTTCCCCCTGACCTTCAGAATTTTTAGTTCCTGGATGTCCTTCTTCTAGTCCCCTTCGGGACGTATTTAACCTTTTTAGCTGCTTGTATGAGGGCAAACTTGATCTGAGGTCAGTCAGCGTTGGCAGGGGATTATGGGTAAGGGGAGGAGCTCGGATCTGATAGCTGTGAAACAAGTTCCCGGCTCGGATCTTAGATCGGATCCGATACCCAAAGGTTGCAGACAAATGAAGTTTCCTACTCAGATGGAATGTTATGGTGAGTACATAACTTCTTATTATTATGTTTGTAATATTGTTGTAAACAACTTAACAGTTTCTCAGCAACCACTCAAGTTACACACATACTGTCAGCAGCATTTTATTCATCCAGCTGAGAACTTTCATGTGAGACTAAGGAGTTCTGTCTGTGTTACGTGGATGTTGAGATATTTAGAACAATGTGAGAATTATATCAATATAAATTAATATCATAAAAACATTTAATATCTATTTATCTGCACCAGACAGAGGTAAAATATTAATGCAGTTGAGTTTGCCATTGTGTAAGCTTTAAGATGAAATCTTTTTTTTTCCAAATCATTTTTATTAGTTTTATAAACTTGAAAAAAAATACAATTAAAATATAACAAAAAAAAAACTATATACAAGAGTCCACAGCAGTAAGATAATAAAACAAATCATTAATAATTTTCCAATAGATCATTCAGTTTTTGCCAATGTTTTTTTTTTTTGATGAGTCATATTTGATGTCCTTATGTTTAAAGTTGAGATTTCTTTCTTGCAAACAATTTTAGCTAAAATAAGAAAGTTGTTAAAAGATAAAGCATCTTTTAAAACCTTGTACATAGCATGGTATTGGAATTATTGCTGCAAATATGAAAAAGCAATATTTAATGCATAGAGGCATCAGGCATTAATTGCAGATACACCTGGAGGCGTTATTCCGATGTAATGAGTTTTAACAAAAGGTATGCAAAATTAAGAACAGGAACAGGGTGGCAAAGCTGGAAAAAAAAGACTGTATTTCTGCCTTCAAAATTAAATGAACTTTAGCTAGAGCCTACATGTTTTTTAATGTGTAAAAAGGCACACTACCCTCTCTCCTAAATTTATGTGTAATTAAGATAGTAAGTAAGCAATATGAAGCTAAGTAACTCTACGAAATAATAACACAAACTTTGCTTTTCATTTATAATCTGTCCCTTCAAGAGTTTAAGAAAGTCAAACCGAACTTAACAAATATGAGAGAAACCTATATGAAGTTAAAGTCGACTTCTGATGTACTCACTTGAGTCAGTCAGGAAGAAATTTACTGCAGCATCCCTGTTTCCATGCTTCCCAGCCAACAGCACTTAACATTTCAGTGCTCATGGGTATTCTTTAGCAAACTCCAGTAGTTGTCTCATCACTCAGAACCAGGATTTCAGACGTTCATTATAAACCAAAATCAGGTCATTAACGTCTTGTCCATGTGTCAGTGCAAGTTCAAGTACATTAACGTGGTTTAAATGTATAGACAGCACTCACTCCATACCTGGGGTTTGCACCTACTATGACTTCAGGCCTGATGGAGACTGTAGTGGTATTTCCACATTTGTTAGGAGCAATATCACCTCTACTCAGCTTCAAATCACCCTAAACAGGACCAGCTATCAGTTTATAGACTGTTACAGGACACCCTCTATGTACCCTGAAAATCATGTAAAGTCTCGAAATGTACTTGAAAGTTTTCCTATAAAGAAGAGTTCCATTATTTTGAGAAACTTTATATACCACTCAATAAACTCAAGAGTTATACTTCAAATACAGGAGATGCCCAACTGTTTTTAAGTTTAATAAGCATAAACTGCCTTGACTAGATTGTTAACAAATCCAACAGAGGACATAATATTCGTGATCTGGTCCTTTTCTTAAGAATACAGCTTCTTCATGTGCTACTCCCCTAGTATCTCCTTCCATGGTTAATTCAGATCACAGACTAGCTACCTTCACCTTGAAAATCACTAACTCCATGGAAATGAATATCCTGTAACTCAAGGATTTCAAAGATGCTGATCTCATCAAATTCTATACTGAAGTTTCAAAATTGACTTATGGTAACATGACCCCAGACACTGCTACAGCAGGTAGTTTCACTTAGATAAGAGTACAGAACTGGCAATCCTGTTCTAACCAGACGTAAATATAATAAGAAATTTAAGCTCTATAATAGAAGAAAACAGCTCATTAAGAGTATACACTCATTCAAAAGATGCATATATAAGGATAACATTGGAAAATTGACTAAAGTCTTCAAAAAAACTATTACAGCTATTGAAGCAACCCATTAACTCAGGTTAGCATATGAATATATGGACAACTACAAATCTTTAGCTATGATAGGAAATTAAGAAATAACACCCAGTGGTGCTCCAGACATATTCATAATTGCACCACCTAGTCCAGTAACCAATATACTGGCACATACATTCAATACAAATTTTACCCCAGAGTTGACTATCCAAAGCCCACTTATCCCAGAATCTCTCACCCCCCTTCCATCACTAAAGAATGCGTACTGAATGTGTCATCTAATGAAACAAATATTCCCCTAATGGGACCTGACAATGTACCTGGCAGTTTAACAAACAGTACTACACAATACATGGCACAGCCACTCAATAAACTAGTTAACATGAGTTTACCAAGTGGCTTTGTGGTTTGGGCACAACAGTTGTGATACCACCCAACAATAGTGGCCCCATGACTGACCCTTAGAATTATAGGCCCATCAGGCTGACAAGTCTTATTTACAAAGCCACGGAACATACAATAAATGGCTCAAGAAACTAGGATATTAGACTCTCATCAGACTAGATCCACAGTGATTTGGCTTTTCAAGGGAAGGTCCTGTCTAATGAATCTAGTTAACTTCTTAAAAAGGGTAACTCAGACTGTTGACAATGGTCATGCTTACCACACAGTGTACCTTGGCTTGGCCATGGCATTTGACTAGCACAGGTAGAAAGCCTAATGCATTACAAACAGATCCCTATGTGATTACAGGGATAGCAAACTGGCTAAAAGACAGAACTCATACAATGGGATAGGAGTTACCTTATCATAGAGTATGAAGGTGACCAGTGGTATCCCACAGGGCTCAGTGCTGAGACCTGTCTTTTTCTGCATTGACATTTCTGATCTCCAGACCATGAACTAAGTCCTCTGGACAACCAAATTTGTAGACAACTGAAAACTGGGAGTTGTTGTCAAATCCCCCTCTGATGTCAAAGTCCTTCAGCAACAACTTACACTTGAAAATACCTAGTGTACTATAACTGGGTTCAAATTGCATGTTAAAAAGTATAATATTGTCACATTTGTTAGACAGCCCCCCCCCCCCCAGCATGTAGCATAGCCAAACAACTTCTCACTTTAAAATGAAAATGTAATCAGAAAATCCTTCCACTTAGCACAGCTAAATTACAATGGAATATTATCAGCTCTAAATAGGTAATTGTATCCTTATATTCAGCATTGATTAGTCCAATTATTGAATACAATGCCCCACTTTGGAATGTACCTCACTTGACAAATTCAAACAATTAGAAAGACCCCTGAGGTTCCTAACTAAGAATATCAGTAGCTTAAAAACTCTACACTGCCAGAAAAGACTGGAACCAGTGTCTCATTATTTAGTATCTTAAACACTTCTGAAGGGAAATCTATTCCTTGGCCTCTATGACATTAGCGACCCAGTGGTCTTAAATCTCTTGTATCCACAAATGAAAGAGTCCCAAAATATCTGAACCAGAAATCTAAATTTTCATCTGTAAATAATAAAAACTCGGTGATGAGAGAGGTTCATCACACAGCACCTTCTCCATCTCTGAAAGAGACTTCCATGGCACATCAAGCAGTGGGATAAGTGATAAGTGATAAGTTATCTTCCCTCAAACATATCCACTAATTTGTCTCTGGCTTGATGAGCATAACCTTCTTTCAAAAAAGTAGGCACAGTCTAAGGATGGGTATTGGCAAGGCAGAAATCATCACAAGACTTAGTTGCTTTATATTTCCTATGCCTATGAGTTGTATGATTTCTAAGTGAATTATGGCTGGTTATACAAACAAACAAAAACACAAAGGGATAATCAGAGCAAAGAATCAAGAAATCAAGTGCTGAATAATATTTATGAACGGTACTTAAGCAAAGCAAAAAGGAAATCCTTTTTCCAAAGTTTTATAGTTATTTTTAATGTTAAGAAAATGAAAATTTACACAAAAGTTGTGGGAATGGCAAATGATCCAAAATGGCTATTACCAACACCCTTGTATTCTCAGGAATGGAAATCAGCAGCACGGAAATGTATGTGGACGGTGCAGTGGTACAGCGGTAGCGTTGTTGTCTCACAGCAAGAGGTTCTCTGGTTTGAATCTTGGCTGGGGTGCCTTCTGTGTGGAGTCTGCATGTCCTCCCTGCATTCATGTGGGTTTCCTCCGGGTGCTTCGGTTTCTTCCTACATCACAAAGATATGCATCTGGAGCATTTCTTCCCGGGCCTCCACTGAAAATTTGCGTCGTTCCAAGTTGGACTTTTCCGGTTAACAAATGTTAAATAAATGTGTATTAGTCTCATGAATCATTTCCAGGTCTCCTTTTTTGCTAATTACAGTGATACGCACTAAAAATAGCCAAAGATTATCTTCACTGGTTTCTTAATGACAAAAAAGGCAATTTTACTGCTCAGACAATGTTGAAAAAAACAACATGCCTGAAATAAATATCAGTGGTAGGTGTTTAAAGTACAAGTCTAGATAATTAAATATGTTTGCAAAACAAAATAGTATTGGGCATTTTATATTTATGCTTAATCACTCAGCCACAAATTAAATGTTTTAAAAACTTTTAAAAAGGCTTCAACAAAACTGTTAAAAGATGTTGGCCTCAGTGGTAAGCACCTGTAATACTAAAGAGACAATTTTCTTTTCGAATATCATATTCTCATATATATAAATATTTTTCTTTTTCATATCATAGTGTTGTACGTGCAACCATTGGTACCATTCCAACAATGTTACTCTTAAATGGGAAACTTTCTTTCATATTAGACTTAATGAAACCAAATGTGTACAGATAAATGAAAAATAAAACCGCACTAAATATACAAAAAACAGATGTCACTGAGTTCAGCCAAGTCTAGCAAGCGTTGACCAGAGGCTAAAGGACTAACAAGTGAAAACTAGTTGCACTGTTTTAAGGAGTGAAACTTCAACAATGTTGATGTGGGGATATAGTGATTAGAGGAAATACTCAAACCAGTTTGAAATTGCGCAAAGACTTTGAAAATACACACTCAGATGCTAGGCACTGGAGTTGAGAAGAACCACCACATGACCATGAGCATACGGCGGAAGGGTTGACTACCACTGCCTACTGTTTGCAGACAGACAGTGCCCCCAAGATGGCTGCATAAGCAAACAATTAGACAAAGAACAATAGCTACTTCCGAGGGAGATAACCAAACAATCTCATGCCACAAGAGAGATGGCAAACCTGACTTCTGGTACGGATGGATGGCCAAATTCATGTCCTACCAGTAAATGAAAAGGATGCTAATGCTGCAGTGTTCTAGAAAAAAAAAGATAACCCTAAAGGGTTATGTGATTTTATGGAGTACAGTGGCACCAAAAAGGTGTTTACTAGAGCACCTGAAAAGGTCCTCAACAGAGGCTGAATGTATGAGGCACTATTTACTTAAGAAAAAGATTACAAGTGCTCTTGAAATTGTTATTAAAATCATTACTTTCAGTATCTAAAACACTTCTAAGTAAAATAGCAATGCTGTATGATGACATTTTAGGAAACCAAAACAGCATACAAGATTAAATATGATACTGTCTGTAGTAAAATAACACTAGTTTAAAGATAATATCCATCCAGTGAAAAAGTATGTGACTATGACAAAGAATTTGATGCATACAATATTAAACAATGGCCTACTACATATGTATATGTTGTTCTCTTTCCACAGGCTAGAAAGCAAAAGGAGGAGGAATGCAGCATATGTTTTAGGCAAATACCACCTGGGAGTGCCAATTGCACAAGAGCCACAGTTAAGTAAAATGCATGCTAAATCAGTTTTAGATTCTAGACTCTGCGACTATATTAATGTTTACTGCATGCAATGGACATAGTCACAGCTACACAACACCTTTCATTCTATTAAACTGTTCCACTTGTATGCAAAACAGTCCTTGCATTTGCATATTGCTATTTTTTTATACTGAGTTTTGGTATTTTGTTTGCTGGCTTGGACCTTTAATTTGTACCATCATCAGGAAATTGGATTTGTATTGACCCTTGTGACATTATTACATTGTCTCCCACCAATCATGGGTGATGTGGTTTAACTTGTTGACAGTTTTAAGCTTAGTTAGAGCCTATGAACCTATGTGGAACACCTGTTAACAGCTTCAGCAAGAAATGCACAGCATGTTTTACTTTACAATTACAATAAATTATTTTGGTGAATTAGTATGATTCAATATTATCTTCCATGAATTTCTGTTACAAAATCTTAACAATGCATGAATGAGTGAGTGATAGATCCCTTCAGTGTGGAAGAGTCTGGAACATGGAGTTTTTAAGCCTTGAAATGAAGCACACTCTTCATAATGCGGAACACCTGAACGGTGTGCTTGGTGTGTTAGACAACAAACAAGCAAGACTTTATAAACATCCATTTGTGGTGGGGAACTGTTTAGCAGTCCTAATGCAACCTTAGGAATAACAGTACTGCTGGAGTGAGGCTTAAATGCAAAGATTTTGTAACTGACACTCAAGTGCAATCTCTTATGTGTTACTCCTGCGTTCTGCATTTTTGGAATTAAACTGTGATATTTCAAGGATTTCTCCTTACTATAAGAAACAACTACCTCAGAAATATATATAAATAAAAGAAGGTGACGGTACAGCCCCACATGTCAGGGTGTCAAAACACTTCTGAAGTGATTTTTTTTGTCAAATGTCAATTGTTTTAGGAAATGTGCTTTGTGACTGCATGTATCTGTAGCAAACACATAAGAATCATGTTTCTGTCATGGAGTCCTGCTACTCTACCTTTAGAAGGCCTGGTGCACTACACAATTCTGAATGTACATAGTCCTAACAGATCATCTGCATCCTTCCTGCTGGTCTTGGCTTGTTTCATAGAATTCTGGGTCAGATGCATGAGACAATTTCATAAGTTGCTAATAATTCTCAAGTAACAAAAGGCACAGAGCTCTACCTCGGACATGCCTTCTCACTTTGAGCATGAAGTACTTAAGCTTTTAAGCAATGGTAAACAGGACTAATGTAAAACACTTCAAGAGAAAGCCAAGACAACACAGTGCAAAAATAAGAACAGGTAAGTTTTTACACTTGCAAAAAGCTTTTTAATTTACAATTGGACTTAACATAGAATGCAGTGCCACTTTTATTCAAAGATTTTACATTGTATGCAGGTTTAGACTGCAACATTATTCTTAGAAGATTTATTTAATGGACACAGATGTTAGAACAAGAAAAAAGTTGTCGTGTCTTTCGGCTTTTCCCAATAAGGGGTCGCCACAGCGGAACTGGTCCGCTTATGATTGGCAGTAGATTTTTACATGCCGAGTTGCCGGCCCTGACGCACAACCTTCAACGAAGGTACACCCATTCACGTATGTCTCCACACAGAAGATGCTCTAGCTGAGAATTGAACAGGACAACGTCTTACTCTGAGGTGACAACGCTACCGCAGCACCACCACCGCAGTCTAAAAGCAGAGCAGTATATAAATTATTATATTATAAATTACAGGCAGATGTACATGATGAAAAAATCAGTAATAAAAGACTGATAATCAGATCACGAGTCTGTATAAGTGTTACTCAGTTAACTTACTATGTTGGAAGTTTTGCTTTCTGTTTTAACTTTGTAAAATAATTGTAAAAGTATAATACGTCTATACAGGGGTTGCCTACAACACTCTGGAAAATGTAATGAACCACATGCTTTCTTCTTTTTTCCTTCAGCAACTCTGTGCAGGCATAAAGCACTTACTTTTACTTATTTAAGCTCAATTTCTGATATATTTTGTAAACTTAACAATGTTTTATTCACAAGTGACACCAATGTTCTTCGGAAAGCAGCCAGTATAAATGCAGTAAACAGATGACTTTGTAATTTCACAGAAGTTTATACGGCAGCAGTTCCTTAGATGAAATTCAATGTTATTCAGAGTATTTACCAGTGGTGGAAAGAAGAAAGCATAGAACCCCCTTTCTGTCAAGTTAAATAAATTATCATCCTTATTTGGGCTAAAATGTTATAAAAGCGATTGATTAGCTGAAAACAAACCCATATGCAAACCACATCATCACTGCATACTCAAGTAACCAATTCGATTTTAATGCAAAGTAATTGTGATAATAGTAAGATTAATGCATGACATTGTATTCAGCCTGTTGAAATATAATGAGTGAGCTGTGAATGAAAAAATAAGGGGCTGCTTGTAATGATTACTAGTATATGTTTTAAGACAGACCCTCTGCTTCTTAGCAGTTTTACAGTCAATTTTATCTTCACTCTACTAGAAATGATATGAAGATATGAAAAAGTAGTGGAGAAATACTATGACCTCTCTCTTTTTCTCTAGTTTTGTGATAAATGGAGACTATTATTCATTCACATTCAACAAGTGACTACCCCACTGTCAGTGTGGGACTTCTCACTAAGTCCCACTTCAATGAAATGTAATCATATTTTTCACTAACTCCTCAACCATGTGGCACAAAGAGTAACAGCTCGCATTGAACAGTAAATAAAAATACAATGAGCAAACGCTGTCAAGGACCAAACAGCAGACATTTTTCTTCTCAAAGAACAATCACATACACCGGATGCTCCTAAGCAGATCACTGATGTCTCATCCATACCTCTTAACTGTCCAGATTTTCAGCTCATATTTTTGGTCTGATCGGAGGACCGACGTCACTAAATAATGACGCATGTTTGAGTTTCAGACTTCAAATCCTTCATAAAATGTATGTAAAAAACAGATCCTGTTAGTCTAGTAACTTCCTAAGTTTATAAGACCAATATTTAAAATATGTCCCTACTTGAGAAGATGCCTAAGAAGATGTTGTTAAAGATTTTAAGAGTGCATTGATCAGGTAAACCACAACCAGTTTGAATCCACATAAAAACATTCTTATCAGTTCTTTTGGGATTTATGTGATTGACAGATGGGGGATTCGGTTAGTGGAAACATTTGAATATATTTGCAGATTTCCCAAACATTTCTGATGCATCTTTTTAAAAGTATTTTTAAGAAAATGAATACAATGGGTTTGAGTAAAAGTTGCTAAATTAGAATGAAACTAGTTAAAAAGTGCAAAATAGTGGTAAAAGAAATCTGGAATACTTAGTGTTTTAATATGAATAATGCATGATCACCTTTGAGACAAATACTTACAATTTAGTTTCATCAAATATTTCATGGGGATTACATTATTCCATTGACTGATGTTCTTCGTGTTTCACTGTTGCAATCATCACACTTGGGTTATCCTACCAGGGGTAGCCCTCAGTCGGCTCGAATACCAGAGGCTTAGTATTTCTGCATCAGTTGCTGTTGCTTCAGTACTAACGACAGGTCAGTAGTATAAAAACAGGCAGCCGACGCCATTACATCAATCTTTCTTTCCGAGGAGCCCAAAGCAGAAGCAGTTCGAATGAGTGCCGGTCGGCTGCTACCTGAGTTTTAATTTCTGAAATTGAAGTTGAAGTCTTCTAAAGCTAAGTACCCCATTGGGGATCCTTTTTTCTTGCTCTAACTGATGTCAGAAAAAGTTAACAATTGTCTCACCTGTGGAATGCAAATACCACACCGAGATTTCCATTCTTACTGCATCACTTGTTTAGACCCAGACCATGACGTACCTCGCTGCCGTTTTTGTGCTTTGTTCAATGTCCGAACTATTCATCGTCGGGCACTTTTTGTAGCTAAATACTTTTGTTCTCAATCTCCGTATTCTGAAATGGCTTCAGTAAGCCATCTGACTACTGATCTTCTGAAAAAACATAAGGATAAAGACAGAGACAGACCATACAGGTCCAAAACACCTGACGGTGCTTCCGTTAAGCTAGTCGCCAGTTCGCCGGTACTCAGTGAGGTGCTTTCGCAGCCCGATGCCTGCTCCGATGGATTCGCAGGCCTCTACCGAGACCCGTTCAGAGTCCAGTATGCCACGAGATTCTTCTTTGACTACGGAACCTGTGGATGTCTCTACCTTGGATGGGTCCGGAGCCACTGTGCAGGCACTGGCTTCTGAGGAAGTTCTTCACACTACCGATTTTCGACACAAACCGACAACTTCTTTCGCATCTTCAGTTCTTTCTAAAACTACCGAGTTTTTAAGGTCAAGAGTACGAGCTACGCCTAAAAAATCAACAACCCTAACTCAAGCGCCTGCTTCCTTGCCACAATCACAGATGCTTAAAACGGTGGAAAACCTTATCCTGCTATTAGGGTAAACCAGCCTTCTCCTGCTAAAAGAAAAAGAGACTTGTCCCTGGCAGCTTTATCTGACCAGGAGTTCGACGACTCTGAGGTTTCTGATTATGAAGACATGCCCTTATCTGCTTATGAGGATTCAGATGCAGAGGAATCCATTCCTTCTGCCTCCCCTCCAGAGGATTTTTCTTTTGGTGAAACCCTACATACTTTGAGAAAGCATTCCCACTGGGAATACCAGGGTCATCCTCAGTCCAAAAAGAGACGCAGGGAATTTTTAGATTTACCACAGCACAGACCCTTGGCTATCCCTCCTGTTCTGGATGTTGTGGATGATCTCCTTATGGAATCCAGTGTAACTCCTGATACTCTACCCCCTGCTCCCAGGAAACCTGACAGGTACTACAGAGTCCCTGACTCACACAAATTTCTTTTCAAAAATCCTACTGCTGACCCAGAGGTCATCTCCCAAGGACCTAAAGGAATAAAGCAACTACAGCTAAGAATCCCACCCCTTTGGACAGGGATTCCCGAGCTTTAGGCAGATGGGGTAAAAAAGTATACACCTCTGCAATTCTTGCCATTAGAGTATTAAATTGTCAGTTCCACATGCTGAAATACCAGCAACATACTATGGAACCTATTAAGCAAAATTATCTACCTTCCCTGACTGTGCAGAAAATAAAGAATTACATGAGCTTATGCATTCTGCAAGCCAAGTCAGCAATCATAATCATACCCTGCAATGTGGGTTTGACGCCCTAGAAGCATCTTTGCAGGGCAGCAATCACAGGTTCTGTACTTAGAAGGCATGCCTAGCTTAAGCAGCAGACCTTGCCAGACTATGTCAAATCAAAATTATTCGATACACCTCTGAACAAGGACAATCTGTTTGGCACCAAAGCAGAAGAGGTTTTAAAAAAGATGGAAGAAAAAGCTAAGTCTATGCAAACAGTCAAAGATTTTTTACAAGTTCAGCCTCCAAGATTCAGTTGGCATTGTCCCTCAAAACAATGGTCCTTTCCTGCCCCCTCAAGGCCACCTAAAACTAGACCCAGGGGAAACAGACCCCCAGACTACAGTCTCAGGGTATGCAGAGATCTAAGCAATGGAGTCCCTCCACTTCTAAAACAGGGAGCGTTAAGCCACCCCCTTATGGAAAGAATTCAGAATGACTTCTCAACTCCTCCACTCACCTCTGCCCAATTGCTCGTGCCCCTAGGAGGAAAACTTGCCCACCATGCAAAAGACTGGACTTCAATCACCAGTGATTGATGGGTCCTCAACATAGTATCCCAGGGGTGCAAATTTTATTTCCACATGCTGCCAAATCCAAAAGGGTTCCCAGACCTTCCTCCAACCAGTGGGCAGAGGTACAAAAACAAGTTCACTTCCTCCTCTCCATAAGGGCAATTCAGCCTGTTCCTTCAGAACAGGTAGGCCAAGGTTTTTATTCCAGACTATTTCTGGTACCCAGAAAAGAGGGCACCTGGCACCCAATCTTAGATCTATCCATTCTAAACACCTTCCTGGTAGTACCAACATTCTAAATGCTCACCCTACAGCAGCTTCTCCCTATGCTGTCCAAAGATGCCTAGTTAGACACCCTAGACCTAAAGGAGACCTATCTGCACATCCCAACCATGGACTCCTGCAGGAAATATCTACGTTTCAGGGCAGGATCTATGCATTATCAGTTCTCTGCACTTCCCTTTGGCTTATCCACAGCTATTGCCTATTGTAGACAGAAAAATATTCAACTTTTCCCCTACTTGGATGATTGCCTGATTCAGGCAGACAGTCAGGAAAAGCTGTTGAAGCACCTGACATTTGTAAAGGACCTTCTAACCTCCCTGGGGTACACTGTCAATGAAAAGAAATTCAAACTAGTCCCCAGTCAAAAAATTGTATTCCTGAGAGCAAGCTTGGACACAGCATCCCAGATGGCATTCCTTACTCCAGAAAAACAAGCCTATCTGACAGGCTATTTCTCTAAAATGGCCACCAGAGCTCAGTTATCCACAAGGAAAATCCTGCATGCTCTATGGTTCTTGGCCGCCTGCATTCTACTAATTCCAAATGCCAGACTGCATGTAAGGAAACTTCAATAGTACTTAAAAAGTCTTTGGTGCCAACATTCTCAGGACCTGGAAACTATCATACCTATGATACCTTGTCTAAGGAAAGAGTTCCTTTGGTGGGCAGCAACATGCAACCACAACAAGGGGCTTCCCTTTACACAACCCAACGCCACCCAGACCCTAACCACAGACGCATTAGACTATGCCTGGGGTGCACATCTGGACAGCAGGTGCATTCAGGGCCACAGGAGGCCAAATCAAATTCATCTGCACATCAACCAAAAAGAGATGCTAGCTGTTCAGCATGCTCTGACAGCTTTCTGATCCCTACTCTCTCCTGGGTCTCTACTAATCAAAACCGACAACACCACAGTGATGTGGTACATCACCAAGCAAGGGGGACCCCACTCTTACCCACTCTGCAGGCTAGCCATGACCCTTTGGAACATGGCCTCAGACATGCATATTCACCTGCAAGCTCAATTCCTGCCAGGCAACCAAAATTCTCTGGCAGACAACTTAAGCAGAAATCTCCTAGATCCACATGAGTGTCAATTAAACCACAACATCTTCAGTCTTGTGACCCAGAAATGGGGTACCCCAAAGATGGACCTATTTGCCTCCCCCTACAACCACAAGCTCAGCAAATTCTGCACCAGGGAACCTCACAGCAAGGCCTGGAAAGTGGATGCCCTATTCTTCCAGTGGGCAAACCTATCAATCTATGCATTTCCCCCTCTACCTCTTCTTACAAGAGTATTACTCAAGATAAAGGAGGAAACACCTAATCAAAACCGACAACACCACAGTGATGTGGTACATCACCAAGCAAGGTGCTTGCCTTACAAACACAAGTTGCAGGGTTTGAATCTCACAAGGGATAATTGGCTAAGCTTAAAATGGCTCACAAGGGCAGTTAGCTTAGTACTAAACTATGAACTATGAACTATGAATTATAAGACCAAGGGCAATCCTGACTGCCCCAGGCTGGTCACGCCAACACTGGTACCCACTGCTGCACAGTCCGTCACCATTGCCTTCATGGCACCTTCCCCAGATCCCAACTTTCCCTACTCAGCAGGAGTGACGGTTCTTGCATCCACAATTGCAGAACCTGAACCTTGCAGCCTGGCTTATCCCTTGACCTCTCCTCCAGTAGCCAGCCTAAGCAAGCAGGTACTGGATGTCATACGTGAAGCCAGATGACCCAGTACTAGAAAATCGTATGCTGACAAGTGGAAAAGGTATTGTTCCTGGATCCAGACTAAAGGAGTGGACCCAGCACAGCCCTCCTTACCTCTCATCCTGGATTACCTAGCAGATCTACTCCATGGGGCCTATCCTTCTCTTCCATTAAGATCCACGCCTCTGCCATCTCTTTACAGCAGTGAGCCACCTCTCTTCTCACACCCTCTCATCAAGCAGTTCCTGAGAGGGGCTAACAACTTAAGGCCACAAAGAAGAGCCCCTACCCCTGCTTGGGACCTTAACTTTGTGTTGGAAAAGCTCACACTACCCCCCTTTGAGCCTGCAGCATCAGCAAACTTAAAATTCCTCTCTTGGAAAACAGCCTTGCTTCTGGCCATTACTTCAGCTAGAAGAGTGTCTGAGCTACAACCACTTATGGCTGTGGAACCCTTCATAATTTTTTCATGCTGACAGGGTATCCCTCAGGACTAACCCGACTTTCATGCCTAAAGTGGTGTCCAGTGTAGCTCTCAACCAAACTATCCATTTGCCCACCTTTTTCCCTAAGCCTCAAAATAAGGGGGTAAGGCACTCTTTAGATGTGCACAGACAGCTCAGATTCTACCTTGATAGGACTAAGCCCTTTAGGAAATCTGACCAGTTAATTGTCAGCTTTGCACCAGGGGCAGAGGGCAAGGCCATATCAGAACAAACCATCTCCAAATGGATAGCACACTGTATCCATTTCTGTTACAAACACCATGGGAAACCACCTCCTCAGGGGGTCAGAACACATTCCACTAGGGCAACTTTAACTTCTACAGCCTTTCTCAGAGGAGTCACTACCAGGGACATTCTGGAAGCTGCAACTTGGAGTTCTCTTCATACCTTCACCAAGCATTACCACCTGCCTATCTTTTCCAAATCTAGGGCGGGTTTTGCAACCGCAGTCCTGCAGGGCATACTAGCCAGTCCCAACTCTTCTTGACTGCCTCCACACATTCTTCAGCTTTGGGAATCAACCCAAGTGTGATGACTGCAACAGTGAAACATGAATAACATAGTACAGTTGTGTACACTTACCATAAATGTTGACATTCGAGTGTATTCACTGTTGCAGTCCTGGTTTCCCACCCTCCAGCCTCCTTCTCTCTCTCTCTCTCTCTTTCTCTTCCTCACTCCTTACAGGGCTATTGGTATTTACTTTTAACTGGTGGTGTTTTTCCACCATAACTTAGCTCCCTATTTAGGGGCTCCTGATATTTGGGGCAAGAAAAACTGATGTAATGGCGCCAGCTGCCTGTTTTTATACCACTGACGACCTGACATCAGTACTGAAGTGACAGCAACCGATGCAGAAATACTAAGCCTCTGGTATTTGGGCCGACTGAGGGCTACCCCCGGCAGGATAACCCATGTGTGATGACTGCAACAGTAAATACACTCACACATCTACATTTATGGTAAGTGTACCCAACTGTACTTTTTGTAGATGATTCCTACATTGAGAGTAATTACTGTGAATGGTGGAATCATTCCACAAAGAGACTTTATTGGGTTTGTTAGAATACATGCATTATTAGACTACAGTTGAGAAATTTGAAGCAATGTATGCTGGAAAGATGAATCCTAAATGATAGTATAGGCTTGGTGGAATCTGCACTGGGAACAAAGGATTTGAGTGTGATTATAACGTTTGGTTTATTTAGGTGGTAGAGCAACAAGTTGTCATCATTAAGTGATGAAGGATGTGTCAAATAAAGATGTTTATTAATGGTAACCAGAAGTGTTTAATCACTGCACAGTTCTCACTGCACTAAGGAAACTGCTCATGCCACAGCCTGTGTGGAAGGCAGTGAAAATGATGAGCTGTATGGATGACTTAAGCTATGAAAGATATAGTTATGACATTGGATCTGAACTCATTAGAGGTAAGAAATGATAACATCAACATGCTACATGCAAACAGAATATTAAGCATCTCAGCAGGTGACACAATAAGTAGTTGAAAATGAGTTAGTGTAAACTGGATATTAAGAAGCTTTTTGGGCAGCAAGAATTTATTTTTAATGCCAGTTTTGATCAATGGAGGTTTGAATAAACTTTGAGATATGTCCTTGGTATATTCTACCTCATTTTTTGATGCACCCATTTTATAATCGTTGTTTTATCAAGTTGAAATAATCCTAGTATGGCAACCAATCAGGTAGGGTATTGCTCCATAGTGTTATATAACTATGGAGAAAGAGATTTTATTTCTACCTGGAATTCTTCCTTTCTTTTATGCTGTGTGTAGGTCAGAATGTGTGTGTGCAGATATATATACATACATTCGTGAGTGTGTGTGTGTGAGTATGTGTGTGTGTACACACACACACACACACACACACACACACACACTCACACACTCACACACTCACACACACACCCGAGAAGAAGCGAGAGCGAGAGAGTGGGGTCATTTAGATTACGGACAGGTATTTCTCTGGAGCTCATTTAATTGCAAACATTACATTGATGCTTCCTTCTGTCAGAATGGGATAACGGTGTACAGAGAGAACTTATAACAGTGAGGATAAGGTAGTTTCTGCATATTCCCATTGTTGTATGATCTCTCAGTATATTTAGCCATTTGAGCTACAGAGAAGGCTTGTACTCTCCAAAAAACACTATGTTGTGTATATCCAGCAGAAGGGGTAGAATTTGAGGCAATATTTTGGGTCTTGATGAAAGTCACCTCTTAGTGTAAGAAATTTGGACAAAGCCTGACAAAATGGGGGGAGCCCGGCGGACAAACCCAAAAGTAGGGACAAATTTTAAATATTGGTCTTATAAACTTAGGAAGTTACTAGACTAACAGGATCTGTTTTTCACATACATTTTATGAAGGATTTGAAGTCTGAAACTCAAACATATGTCATTATTTAGTGACTTCGGTCCTCAAATAAACGCAGTGATTTGCCAGAAAACTTAATAATGTTAAACTTTCAAGCCTATAGACAGGACAGGCGCCAAATGCATCCAATGGTTATGCATTGCTACCACTTATGTCCTTTGAAATCCTCCCTAAAGTAACACACATGTTTTCATGCACAGCCAAAACTCTCATCTAGGGCCTTTGGGTAAGCATGTAAAATACATTTGCATTCTCCACAGTCAACCCTTTTAGTGCATTTGCAGATTCCGCAGTGAAATGTTTCTACACAACTCATAATTTAATACAAGCACATCTAGCCAAAATGTTTTTCTCGTAGGATTTTCCTCTGTAATACTTTACTAATATATTATTTTACAGAATAACATTCTGCAACATCAGTTGAATATGACTTTTTTCCTTTTCCTTTGCTTGGTAGATTGACATAATGCTTTTAGACTGCCCATACAGTATTTAATGCATCTTCATTTTAGCGAATGAAGTTAGCTTCTTTGAAGAGCTATTTTGTGTTACTCATGTTGTCCTTTTTTACTGATTAAAATTCATTTATTTCTAAATTGTTTTCATATACACCTGGCCCCATGTTTTGTCTTTGAACTATCTCCTCACACATGATATCACGCAAGAGAAAATTGAGTTTTTATATATATACACATATATATACATATACATATATATATATATATATATATATATATATATATATATATATACAAAAATATATATATATTGTGCACATATACTGTTGTAAGACAATGTGCTAGCCCAAAATGGCATACTACACACACCACCCTGCAAGATACCCCTGTTATCTAGTACATTATGTGAAATATTTTCTTTTAATAATAAAAATATACCAGTTTATGATACCTGAATAACACACAAAATTAATGGCCTTATCTTAGAACAATGCACTGGAAATGAAACTTTTTTTTTTATTTTTCCAAATGTTTTGGGTTTCTAATACCATAACAAGAATGGACTCCATTCCTATGTCAGGGTATGATTAAAGTTCATGAGATTATTACTATATGGTGTCTGATATCTGTACTTATATTTTGTAATTTTTATCTAACTTGTCATGTTGATGTCTAAGAGACTCATCATATGTTCTTTTTTTTTTTTTTAAAACAAGTTTATTGTTTTTAACATACAAAATAAATATCATAACAATTTTATACAAGCAATTAAAATAGAAATAGTTATAACATTCAATAAAATAACCAAAGTATTTACAAAGACATCCACTACAAATCAAATCAATTGATTAAACTATAATGTCATGCTATTGAGACTAAGATTTTTTTAACATGTTTTGTAAAGTATCCCATATAATATAATAAGATGTTTTCCTAGTAGTTCTTGATTTTATTGTCATCAATTCCATATGACACACTTCAGTCATAACATTTTTAAATTCATTAAATGAAGGAGGGGTATCTGAAATCCAATTTCTGGTTATTATTTTTCTAGCCACTGCTAGAATAGACCATAATAAGGGAAGTTTAACTTTTTTAACACTTTTAGGAACAGGTGTGTTAAATAATATAAGTGATTTAGAAACAATGAAATTATCTGTGAAAAGGGCCTGCAAAAATCATTGATTAACTTCCAATATTCCTTCAATTTTATACAGTCATAAAACATATGTGCCCAATCAGCATTTATTTCTACATTACATCTTTTACATAAGTTGTCTTTATTATTTATTTTATTCATCATTAAAGGTGTATAGAAGGATCTATGTAAAAATTACCAAGTAAAAAGTCTCCAATTAATGGAAGAAGTAGTTTTATAAGCAGATTCCAATATATATTGTTTATCTTGTTGTTTTGGTGATTCACCATTAATGGAAATGAAATAATTCCAATAGGTATCTGAACTGTAATGAGTTTCTTCTCTGATAATTTTATGTATGTATGAGAGCTTACCTTTATCAGAAACTCTATGTTGTAAATTTAATATCAAGTAATCAATCAGTATTGGAACATATTCTTTAACTGTTAAAGACATTAAATCAATTTTATTAATAAGATGTTGTCTAAAAGTCTGAATTTCTAACCAACATGTTTCTCTCAAATCAAATTCTTGCTTTAAGAAGTCTAAATGATTTACTTTATTATCAGACAGCAACTGATACCAATACTTTAGATCATTCTCTGTGACTAAAAGAGTTCTTTCAGAGGTGGTTGACAAAAGCAACCCTTGTGTATACATTACAGGGAATAGAATAAAATTCCATTCCTTATACTTAGGATGCATGAATATAAAATTACGATAAACAGTCCAAGTGCACATAAACGGCAACCAAAATGTAGGCAGGCTCCTCAAAGCAACTCAAAGCAACTCCTAGCACCAAATGCTGTAAAAATCTCTAAAGTATCACGCTGGTCACAAAAAGTGTAAACGAACGTTCTTTATTGGGTACAGTTAGCGCTTTCACCTCCTTGGCTTCATCAGACTGTATACAGACCCACCAAAAACAGTCATTTATATATCCAATTCCTGTTCTTAATTAGTTGATTAAAACCAATAAAAAACAATAAACAATAAAAGCGTCATCTGCTTGGTGCATTGTGTGTATAATTTAAAAAGACATACATTAAAATTCAAAGGCAGTCTAAAGCGCTTGATCAAACATCTAAAATCAATTACTATATACATATTATAACATATCCCACAACTGCAAAAACCTTTTTATTGTATGTCTTTTTAAATTATACACACAATGCACCAAGCAGATGACGCTTTTATTGTTTATTGTTTTTTATTGGTTTTAATCAACTAATTAAGAACAGGAATTGGATATATAAATGACTGTTTTTGGTGGGTCTGTATACAGTCTGATGAAGCCAAGGAGGTGAAAGCGCTAACTGTACCCAATAAAGAATGTTCGTTTACACTTTTTGTGACCAGCGTGATACTTTAGAGATTTTTGCAGCATTTGGTGCTAGGAGTTGCTTTGAGTTGCTTTGAGGAGCCTGCCTACATTTTGGTTGCCGTTTATGTGCACTTGGACTGTTTATTTTTGTTGGGCAACTGATTTTTTATCGGCTTGGATTTGGATTGTTGCTTTTATAAAATTACGATAACTGATAATAATGTTTAATGGGTAACTAACTACATATTTTGGTGTAATGGATGAAGTACAAAATTCTTTTAGTAACCATAACATGGGGTTATTTACAATAATATTTTTATGTATTAAAGAGATTTTCATGAAGTGAATGCTAATTAATTCCCAGTAATCTTTCCATCTTGCAACATATGACTGATCTATTAACAAAGTAATAACTTTTATAATAGAAGAGATAGTATATAAATTAAAGTCTGGAAATGAAATACCCCCTTGAGACCAGCTATTAGTATGTTTCTTTAATGCAATCATAGGTCTATTAGGTGCCCATAAGAAATTTAACATTAGTGAATTCAATTTCTTAATAATTATTTTTGTAGGTGGGAGTATTATTGATTGTATTAAGTATAATATCTTAGGGAATACTATCATTTTAATAATTGTGAGTCTCTCTTCCAAGGTAAAAACATATTGTTCCAGCTATTGAAAAGATTTTGTATATTAAGAAGACAGGTACTATAATTATTATGTATAATAGATTTGATATCTTTAGTTAATATTATACCTAAGTAAGTTATCTGACCTGAGTTGGGTATATATTTGTTAAAATCATTAATGAGGACATTTCTTCGTGTGTATATTGGTAATATTTTAGTTTTTTCTTCATTGAATATTAAACCAGAGATATTTTTTAAATCCATCATTTTATCAAATAAGGACTGCATAGAAGAGTTAGATTCAGCTGATGTAATTAGAACATCATCTGCAAAAAGTTGAATTTTAGATATTGTATTTTCATCTATATCAAATCCTTCTATATCAGTACTGTTTCTGATCAAATTAGCCCAAGGCTCCATTATTAAAGTAAATAATAGTGGAGAGAGTGGACACCCTTGTTTTGTACCTTTTAAAATGGGTATTTTTGTGAGACATATGTTCCTATCTTAATGTAAGCCAATGCTCCTTTATATAGATGTTCAATTAGATTTACAAATGCATCTGAGAAGTTTGTGCACTTCAGTAAGATAAACAAGTAGTCCCAACTTACTGAATCAAATGCTGAACTTATATCGAGACTAATAAGTGTTAAATCTTTCTTTTTCCTATTTGCAAAATCAATTAACGTTAAAGTTCTCCTTATATTATCAAAAGTATTTCTATTTACAATAAAGCCTGTCTGGTCTATGTCTATAATGCCTGGGATGATTGTCTTTAATCTATCAGCAAAAATACTCATAAACATTTTATAGTCAACATTAAGTAATGAAATAGGTCTATATGAAGTGCATCTGGTTGGGTCTTTATTGGGTTTTAAAATTGGTGAAATAAATGTGTATTGCCAAGATGGGGGAGTTGTTAACTCATTTTGGGCCAAAATAAAAACCTTATGTATTAATGAGTAAGTACTTTTGGGAAGAATTCTATAGATCTCTGGTATAATACCATCATTACCTGGTGCTTTGTTTGATTTAAGCTTGTTTATTTGTGTAATAACCTCTGTATATGAAATATTGTTATCCATTAGTTTAGTCTGTTGTTTATTAAGTTTTTTGTTCATGTTTGTAGTTATAAATTTCTTTATTTTATCTTTAGGCTCCATGTTAATGTTATTATGATTAATTTTGTGAAAGTGATTTCTAAATTCATCTAATATTTCTGGTAAACTAGAAACATTCTTCTTTTTCCTTGGAGAGAAAATTTCTTTGATATGATTTTGTTTATTCAACCTTTTGTTTTATTTTTAAGTCTATGTAAGTATTTGGGACTTATTGAGTAAGACAAAAACTTATATTTCTCTAATGTTATTTTAACTTTATGAGTTAAAATTTCTTTGTATTTCTCATTTAATTTATTTCTTCAATGACTTTTTTGTCCATAATATTTTCTTTATTATTATGTTTGTATGAGTCTAATTTGCTTTGAATATCTAGTAATTCCTTGTCCCAAGATTTCCTTTTATTATTATACCATCTGATACTTTGTCCATATAAATATGATTTTAAAGCATCCCAAACATAACAATGGAGACTTCAGGTGTATTGTTTAAGTCTAAAAAATGTTGCACTTCTGAAAGTATATAATCTTTGTAGTCTTTTAGTTGAGTTAAGTATGCTGGTATCCTTTTGATCTGAACATTGTAAGTACTTTTTATCATAAACTCAAAGACAATTGAATTATGATCTGATATAGGACACGGAATTATTTTAGAATTAATTAAGCCTGTAACCATCTGGTTAGAAATAAAGACTCTATCTATTTTTGAATAAGTTTTATATCTGTTAGAAAAAAAAGCGTATGGTAATGATTTTGAATCTATCTGATTATTAATATCATTCAAATGATATAAATTAACAAAATCCTTTAAATGTTTTGCATTAGATGTAATTTTCCTTTTTCCTATAGTAGTAGTATCTTTTTCATGTAGGATACAATTAAAGTCACCTGCTAAAATAATATCTCCTATAGAAAATGATATGATCTTATTGAGATGGTGTTTCACTGTATTAATGCCAATTCCTGGTATCCAATATACATTGATTAATGTATATGTCTTTCCATTAATCTGTATTGTAACCATACAAAACATTCCTTTATCATCTTTATAAGACTTAATAGTTTTAGGTATGGGCATACTTTTATTCCATAAAATAGCCACTCCTCTTTTTTCTGAGTGTGTTCTGAACTAACCAAGACTGTATATTTATTAGTGGCTAATTTATCAATATCCTTTTTCAGGAGATGTGTTTCTTGAAGGAATACTAAGTTGGCCCTATGCAAATTAATGTATCTCATTAAACTTGCCCTTTTACATGGGTTATTCAGTCCATTAATGTTTAAAGAAATTCATTTTAGAGAAATCATTTAGCTTTTACAAACATATAAAACATATAATCAGAATAACAATTAACAAAATAAATGATATTATACCTCCTCCTTTAGGTGTACCATTAATTATAGCTGTATTTATTGAAAATCTTATGGGATTTTGTATAAGCTTCACTTTTATTTGTAGTGACAATAAGTTTATAAAATGTGTTGTGGATGTCAGAACTATATACAAACAACAATAAACAGGTGAAAATAATATTAGGATTAAACATTGCACCCAGCCTGGAGTTAAGAACTCCAACTTTGAGTAGCACATACCACTCAAGTTATCCCCCTATCCTAAGCAACAGTACCTCAGCTGCCACCATATAAATTCAATACTAACTATTATTAACTAAAGTTAACCTCATTTAATTAGATTATCTAGTAAGACAAAGCTAAACAATTTATAAATCAGCTTCATATAAACAAATAAGAACATTTAGAAACAGCTCATATTACTATGTACATCTATTTTGTAAAATACACTCATAATCAAAATAGCATTCTAATAAACTTGATAATGGGAACCGAGAAGAGAGAGAGAGAGAGAAAGGAAGAGAGAGAGAGGAAAAAAAAGGCATATCTATATATTAGTTTATTAAAAGTTTGTAAAAATAAGTTCTTATGTTCATTTGGATTCAATAACTTAGGCTATAATGGTTCAGACATTACATATATTAGGGTATTCCTAAATTCTGCCATAGAAATGCAGTTAACAGTTTTAAAAACTTTAAATTACTTGCACCAAAGCTTTCTTCTCATACTTATTATTGCCAATAAATAAAATATTTATACTCATACATATGTTTACAAGTCATACTGCACAGCAATGATAATTCCTAGTTATACATAAATCATTGTGATGAAAGCCATCTGTATTTTATATATCTGAACTGCAGCTTTAAAATGTCACATGACAGTTTTTTCTAAAATATAGACATAATGATACTTGTGCTTGTCAGTTAGTTAAGGCAAATGATTTATAACATTATATATGTTTAAATCATAAGTATTTATATACATTAATATGCTGCAGTCATGTAAGCTTTCAAAAACATGTGTATATGTGTTTTACCTTCTATGCCTTCTAAAATATCTCACTTGCTTACTATGGCATACTGAATCATTTAAAATCATTATAACTTTCATATTTTATAAATTACATCTTAAATAAGTAAGTTGTTATAAAGAATAACTCACATTTAGATGTCATAAAGTTTGTTTTTCATCACAAAGTCGCATTTACAGCAGTTCTACTTCCTGGAACAGTGTTCTTCTTGAATCTGCGATGTGTCAGTGTGAAATCAGGGTCAAAGTTCAAAATGACTGCATTCAGCTTCTCTGCATGTATTCTGAGTGTTGAAGCTTTTAAAACAACTCGAGGACACTATTCACGAGGTAACCCACATCCCAAATTGTCTCCCTTAACATTCTGGCGGGAATTTTAGTAAATACAAGTGACTGACATTCATTTAGTAATACAAATGAAACTAAACAGTGCAAAACCTTTGCGAAGTATTTTACAAGACATTACAGTCTCTATGACAGTGAAACCAAGCCTACAGTTATTTAACATATTATACAACTTCATCATATGTTCTTGAAAAACTTGACAACTGACTCCACTTAATGAAATATAAACTAAAACTAAAATTACCAAAGTAGCAGCTTTCTGAACCAAATAAAAATGTTTAAAACATCTAATAACTTAGCAATTTACTCATAATTTTGTTGCCTTATAAAAAATTATATATATATATATATATATATATATACACACACACACACACACACACACACACACACACACACACACACACACACACACACACACACACACACACACACACACATATGACCTTTTAAAGCAATGTATATTTAAATACTCTCTACTATGAAATGCCAACTTCCTGAAGGTAAAATCTCCAAACAGCAAAAACTGATCCACGGACTCGACCAGAGAAGAAAATCCAGCAACAATGTACAAAACACAGTTTAATGAGGTAAAATCACTTGATAATATCCGTACACAGAGCTCTATAACACAAGGTTAAGCGCTTTCATCTGATACACTCCAGACTTCATCAGAACCAATTAGCTCCTTAATTACAGAATTTTTATATACCAGTTTTGGCGCCAAAAAAACAATTTATTAGTGTAATAAAAAATTGTTAAATAATACAATAACTTAACGTGTATTGTAGAATATTGAAATATTAAAACCATACTGAACAATACTAAAATAGGTGATTATTCCATATAACATTATAATACAATGTAAGATACTGAATTCATCTGTACTCTCTGAAGTCACAGTACTAATAATTTTAAACTATAATACTAAAACTATTAATATTTGCCTTGTGCAAAGACAACTGAAGCATCACCTAATATTTGTAGAACCTATGTAGAATGGTTGATAAAGGAGGGAATTGGAAAGCTTATTTAGCTTGGGTAGAAAGTAAATGGCAGATATGTTTAGATGCCACGACTCCCCCTGGAATTAATGACAGCATAAGTTTTAAACCTTTTTTGATACTGAATTAATTGGCCAGTATATGATATATATAGAGAATTAATGTTTAGGTTCTACAAATATTAGGTGATGCTTCAGTTGTCTTTGCACAAGGCAAATATTAATAGTTTTAGTATTATAGTTTAAAATTATTAGTACTGTGACTTCAGAGAGTACAGATGAATTCAGTATCTTACATTGTATTATAATGTTATATGGAATAATCACCTATTTTAGTATTGTTCAATATGGTTTTAATATTTCAATATTTTACAATACACGTTAAGTTATTGTATTATTTAACAATTTTTTATTACACTAATGAATTGTTTTTTGGCGCCAAAACTGGTATATAAAAATTCTGTAATTAAGGAGCTAATTGGTTCTGATGAAGTCTGGAGTGTATCAGATGAAAGCGCTTAACTTTGTGTTATAGAGCTCTGTGTACGGATATTATTAAGTGATTTTACCTCATTAAACTGTGTTTTGTACATTGTTTCTGGATTATCTTCTCTGGTCGAGTCCGTGGATCAGTTTTTGCTGTTTGGAGATTTTAGTTGGTTGTGCAGCATACATATTAACTTCCTGAAGGTAGACATTCCAAAACAATAAAAAAAACATCCCAGAAATCCAAAAGGGTGATAAATTCCTTTCTTCTTGCTTTTTGCTGGTAGGTAAGCCCCAATGCAATCCCGATGTGGGGGGCCCTAATTTACATATACCAAATGCACAGTCACACCAACTTGAAGAAAGAAGAAATCTCCCTAAGGGAGTGAATCATTCCTGCAACACAATCAGAACTCTCACAGACAATGATTGCCTATGGGAAAAAAAGCATTTGACGTTATGTCATTCATCTTTTTTTTCTTCGGGCATCTTGCTGATGCAAGAGTAATTTCACCTTGCACTTGTGTGGGGAAGCCATTTAGATATGACAGCAATAGTGTTTTGCAATGCAGACTATGACTTTCTGATCTTAATAACCGGCAAAAGTAGATTATGAGAAAGTAATGTTCATGAATGACAAATAAAACATTTATATAACAAAATTATTTACACTTCTATTCTCTCCCTGATTAATAGTTCTAGCTGCCAGATTTACAATTAATTTGCATTCCTTCTTGCTCTTACATTCCACTTCATCCATTTCTACTTTCACAAACAAATTAAACTAACCTCCTCTGCTGCTTCTTATGGAAAGTTCAGAGCAAAAACTTCTCCAGTATATTTCCTTAAAGAATTCAGCAATCTCCAATCAATAAACTCCAAACCTCCCACAGATCATACATTGCCCACCCCACCACCATCTATCCCCCTCTTCCACTTCAAATGCATATGTCCCAAAGAAGTCTTTAATCTACTTGAAAACATTTCCACTGACACTCCTTTTGGATCTGACAGTATAAACCCCTGTTTCATATATCACTGCAGAGACCATCAGTGTCTTAATCTCACTCACATAAAAAGGCTCTGCTTCACATGAATAGGAAGCTTATTCCAAAGGTGGGATAACCTCTAGGGCACATATCTGTCTCTCCAGCATGATCTATTCATGTCAGAGATTAGGATTAGATCTTTGAAGCGGGTAACCCTCATGCACTTAGTTTTGCAAGTATGCAACACTTCCATCAGGGTGGGGTCGGTAATTACTAAGAAAACTACAGTGATAGGGCTTTTAATCAGTCCTCATATATCACATGTTGGTTATAGCCTATTTTCTTTGGTGAAAAAAGTACAGTTTTGTACCTACCTACCATAAATGTAGATGCTCGAGTGCTCATACAGCTGCAGTCATAACAGATGGGTTATCCTGCCATCAGGCGGGTCCTCGGTCGGCCGAATTCCAAAGTCTAGCTCCGGCGTCAGTTGTCGTCGCTTCTTTCCTGTATGCACGATGAACATCCTCTGAGGACACTCCAACTGTTGCAGGTGCCTGGCGAGGTACATTCCAAAGTGTGCACTGTACTCGATTATTGGTCTGATGAAGGCTGAGTACAGTGGCACTATAACATCCTTAGATCTGGATGCCATACCCTTACTTATAAAGCTGGGTGACTTAAAAGAATTTCTTCACTACTGTGGACACATGGCGGTCAAAGTTCAGATTACTATCTATCTGAGTACCCAGATCTCTCACCACTAGCTCCACTCTTATGGGGGTTCTATCAATGTAGCAATTTGCAGGGGTATTTGATTTCCCAAAGGGTATTATTATGCACTTCTTCACATTTAGTTTGAGGCCACGGCTCTGACACCAATCATTAGTCTCTGTCAGAGCTTTTTGTAGGACATCAACATCGTTTCATGAGTCAGTAATTGTTCCCATCTACATCTGTCTTGACATCTGAGAAGTATATCCCAAACAAGTGGAGGCACAGCACTGAGACCTGTGGTAGTCCACCGGTGACTGGCCATTTGCTGGATGTGGAGTCCCCCCACTCTAAAAATATGTGTCCTATCCAGGAGCCATTTGGCTATTTATCTGGTGATGTAGAAGTATATGCCCAATTTTGAAAGTTTATGCATAAATACCTAAGAAGGGTATTGTCACAAAAGAAACACTTGTACTATGGTCAATAACGGGCTCTGTTAGGCTAAGGCTAGCCTGAGAGCTGTATACAATAAAGAGGCCCGTGTGGGCACTGTGAAGCAGCCTGTACGGGAAGAACACAAATGCAGAAAGAAAAATCTGAGAGACTCTGAATTTTTACTTTTACTTGTAGCTGCTTGATGGTACTTTTATCTGGAGTCACTCTGCTTTTTCTTTTTGCATGATGGGGTATTGGGTCAAATGCCTTGTCCAGGTCAGGATAAGTGGTATGCACTCTTACCCTCATCCATTGACTTGGTGACCTTCTCAAAGAAGTCCACCAGATTGTACAGGCAGGACCTGTCCTTAACAAAGCCAAACTGGGTTGGGTCTAGAGTCTAGAGAGTTCCTATGTCGTTAATCAGGTCCATGATCCTTTCCACAGCCTTGCATATAAAGCTAGTCAGACTTATGGGTCGGTAGTTTCCTGGGTCAGTTGATGTTCCCCCCCATGCAGAGGGATGACTTTTGCTATCCTCCACTCCTACTGGCACAAAGCCTGTCTGAAGACTTTGGTTAAATAGAGATCTGAGAGGGTCTGCTAGGTCATGTTTCGAGCTATTTAATAGGCACCCTGGGATTCCATCAGGGCCCATAGATGCTATGTCTCTCGCTTTACAGAGCGCAGTGATGACCTTTTCATTTGTGATAACAAGTAAAGGAATGGTAGAGGGTATTCATGGGTAGTGACTGGAGGTGGTAACATTTGAGCTGAATTTACAGACCAGCAGGTATGTCTTCTGGCTGAGTATAAGTAGTGTCATCTAGAGCCAACTCAGCACATTGTTGAATGTTTCCCTTAAGATTTCAGACCTAACTAAAGAAATGCTTCATGGTTATCATTTGCTTGGGTGGCTATTTTCATCTCATATTTAGCTTTTGTAGACTTGACTAGTTCCCTGATTTGCCTGTTGAGACTAATGTGGGATTTTTTTTTTCTCTGTTGTGCACCCTCCCACTTACTTCTAGACAGGAATTTCTTCCTTCTGTTGTATAGAATATTTATACTAGAGGTCCACCAGGGTGGCTTGTTTTTTCCAGTTAAACCTGGGTTTAGTTTGGTCAGGCACTGCGATTTCTATGCAGTTGTTTAAGTGATTGTACTGGGCATTCATGTATACTTCTGCATTGGCCTCTATGTCTTCAGGGTTAGGGGGAGCTTTAAAGTTACCTATGCTATCACTTAAGAGAAGGTAATTTGCCTTGGAAAAATTCTTTAGGGTTTTAAGGTTTGGTGGAGATTCTACCATTACATCTATTTCAAAGGAGACTGATTAATGATCCGATCTTACCAAGGAGAACATTATGCTGGGGAGGAGGGGTGCAATGCTCCCCCATGTTTGTGAGTACTATGTCAAGGATATTTGAGTCCCTAGTGGGAATGCAGACAAGCAGTTCCATTTGTATTGACAAAGTCCTGGAATCTCAAAACCTGCATTTTAGTGGTCGTATATGTTTCTCAGTTTATGGAGGGGTAGTTAAAATCACACATGAGTAGTGTTTTGAGCTGAATGGTATGGGATTCTAGTAACTTCAGGTATGTGGAGTACTTTTCATGCCTCATGGCGGTGGACCTGTAGCTAGCAATGATATAGAGGGGGATTTTGCCTATAGTCAGCTGGACATGGAACAGCTCAAGCAAGTTATTGTGTGTGACCAATCTAGAGGTCTGATTGTTTTTTATGTAAATGGAAGCACATCCTCCTTTCATTTTTTCCTTTTCAGAGGGTGGTCTGAATGTGTGATAGGCATTGTAGATTGCACTGCTGGGGTGCCTACTGCAGCCTTGAAAGACATCTCTAACTGCACAGTCATCAGTATTCTATAGGGAAGGGGAGCTTCCACAGAGTACAGTTTCTTGTTAAGACTCCTAGCATTGAGCAATAGTACCCAACTACCACACCACATACGAATTTATATTCTGATTTACAAGTCTATAAATGCCTGAATGGGAAACAGTACAAAGGCTTTGGCCATGTGCAGATACGGTACATGTACTGAATAACCAGTATCCACTGATTTGGTTATTTTTTGAAAGAAATTAATGAGGTTAAAGAGGCAGGAACTTTCTTTGATAAATCTGAGTAAATAACTTGATGAATCTTTACCTAAGGGTGCATTTAAAAGTTGTGTCTTCCCACAACCATACCAGCAGCACTTGCTTTTGAGGTAGCATCTACAGCATCATAACTGCAGATCAGTGTGTGTATTGAACCTAGCCAGCCACTGTAGCTAGATAGCACCTGCATATAAGTTACTGAGCACATGCAAGATCAGTGTCATTTTGTGTAGTCAGAGTGATTGTAAGCTTGAATGGAGATGCACATGTGAGTGTGTTAGAAGTAGCAAGTCAGTCAGTAAGCTTATGAAGTTCAAAGTATGTTCCAGTTATAGCTCCTGATGTGTTTATGTCCAATAAATGACTTGAACGCACACCCAGCCTCAGTGTCTCATTTGAATACATGAGACATGCAAAAATAACCACATTTGATATAGTTATGCTTTTCAGATAGCTAAACACATTAAAGCATATTTAAAAAGTTAGATTAAAAAATGAGAAATAGGAATACTAGGAATAGTTTGTCCCGTATTATCTATTATCTAGAATAGCCAACAGTTATTTTGTCATAGGAGTTTGACAGCTGATTGCTTAGGAAGATAAAGCTGTAGAGATACAAATATTTTACTTATATCTGTCAGGGGCTCTTCCTAATTCATTATTAGGGACAGGAATAGCAGTATCAGGAGACATTACAGCTGGATCTTCTATGAGATTTTTATAAAGATATTTGTGAGAGTTCAGGAAATCTATAAAACCTGTTTGCCTTTTTAGGAGCTGGAGGTTGAGAGTTTGGAGACAGATAGGCAGCCATAGAAGCATCTTCTAATACCCATAGCACCAGTGAGATGGCATCAGGTTTAGGAGTATTGATATTCAGTAGCTCATAATATCCTTTCAGGAAGTCAGCAGCCTTGCTACTTCCCATTTAAAGAAGTCCAACAAAGTGGAAATAGTGTCACCAAAGGAAATCTCCTCATTAGGAGAATTGTGGGTAATGTATCATCTGCATCAGATTCAGACCCGAGGGGAAAGGGATTTGAGAGGCATAATCAGTCAGAGTCACACAAGTCTTCCACTTCACAGGAAGTGGAATCTCTCGCTCTCTCTTCCTTTTCAAAGGAGTAGAGGCTGAAGAAAAGGTTGACATGACTGGAAAGTCTGAAGGGTTTGAACAGGCCTTGACTGAAACTGAACCAACCATCATCACTAGTTTTCTGACTGGAATGTGGAGATGAGGGTGGAGATGTTGTGTACATTTATGTGGAATCTCCAGAAATGCTGTCTTTGGAATAGCAACTGTAGGTGTACCCCCCACCATAAGTGAACCCAACAGATTTTACAAATGTTTACATTAAGTTCACCTCCTAAGCAGTAAAAACAACTCAAGTGGGAGTCTTTGTAGGGTATCTATTGCCCACATTCACAACTTCCTTTTCAGACAGAAATAAGAAAAAAATTCTCACAAACAACTTAGAGAAAAGAGGAAGGCAGATCTCTCAACCCATTAGTGCAAGAAATCTGGACAGAGAAAAAAATATAGGGGGGGGAGGGGCAAAAAATAGAAACAGATTTTAAATATTGCTCTTACAGACTTAGAAAGTTGCTAGAATAACTGTTTTGTATTAAAATGCAATTTCTGACTGATATAAAGCCTGAAACTCAAATGTTTGTCATTACGTAGTGACTTTAAACCTTAGTGATCTGCTAAAAATCCACAAATTTTATGAGGAACGGACCAAATATAAGAGGCAAAAATCTGGACATTCTGAGAAAATCTGGACAGTTGAAAGTTATAGAGGAAGGGTCCCCAGTGAGGTACTTATCTGCCTATGAGGAAGTCAATTGTACTGAACAACTAGATACGACATTGACAGATGTCTGCATTTGCAGACTAGCAGCAGGAAAGGTCAGAGTTTGGCATGTCTGTACATCCCCTTTATTCCAGCAAATCTGCTTCTGCAAAGGCCAGACCTATAAGGAAGCAGCAGAGCTTTATTAATTGAACAGACCTATGGGACATCCTAGCCTACAAGTTCCATTTGTGAAGTGTACTACAACAGTGATCTTAAGAAGAACATCTTAAAATGGTTTGGCATAGTACTAGCATAACATTGTGAAGCATGACAGTCAATATTCTTGGGCGCATTCACTAGACAGATTGCACCATGAGACATGAAAGATGTCAGAAAATTCAGGGTAGATAGTAACTGTCATTATGCAATAGAAGTTTTTTTGTTACCCGAGCATGCCTGCCCAAGTGCTGTTCATCTGTTTAGCCTGAATCTCTAAACTCTTTTCCCTAGTACTACTCCCTTGGTAGAGTCCTCTTGACACAAAGGAAGGGGAACAAGAGAACAGTTTTGTTGCAGTATAATTTGCTTCTCCCTCTGGCTGAGGCCATTGCAGCAGTACGGAGGGAAAGTGGATCCTATTCACCCAAAGCATACTGATGCTGCACCTGCAATATGGATAAGGAATAAGGTATGGCCTCTAAGGATGTGCCTACCCTAGGTCCTACAGCAACCATATTTTCTTGGCCTCACTGTGATTGATGATCATTCCAAGCCCTGCCATCTCGCAGGGCACAAAGAATGATTCTCTAATGCAAATGCAGCCTTTCGTCCAAGAAAGAAGTATCCATCCATTGTACCAGCTCAGTCAGATACCTGTGTTGCTAATCAAACTAGGGTAGCCTGGGCTATAGTCAAGGCTTTAACCGTCTATGGCACTGCATTGGCTTAAAAGCCCAGATGATTTAATACTGCTTTACCAAACAATGTATAATTTTTTTTCTGCATGATATCTTATGATGTCATTTATAGTTTTTTTAGTCAGCATTATGACACAGTTTTAGCAGGCAGATAAGTTAAGACATTACTTGTTTATTCAATGTTTATATGGCTATATACATTATTCTTTTTCATATAGCTAACACAGCATACCATACAGAACATCCACTTTCTTTACATATTATCTAACCTGTTTTACAAGGAATTAAACCTGCTACCTGGAAACACGTTCAGCCTGTTCCCAACCCAAGGTATCTTCCTGCAGGCATTCAGTCTAACTCTTCAGATAATTCAAGGTTTTCCATTAATTTAAAATATCTGTTTTCCACAAGATACAATCAAAGTAAAGATTACAAAAAGATTCTTCTCTAGTTTCTTGTGCATCTCATATCAAATTCCAGCTTGATGAAAACCATCTTGTCGCTTCTTCAACAAGGAGGAGCCCTAGCATTTATTATATATTACCAGACTGTGATTACTCCATAATAAATTAAAGCGAACTAGTTGCAACACTAGAATACATTAAATATTATGATAGTACGAATATCTCATAGGAATTTCTGTGTTTTTGACCTTGGTTGCACAAACATACAAACAAGAAAGTAAACTGATAGAGCTAACAGTTCTGCTGGACATGACCTGCTTGACCTGCTGTTTGAATACAAAGGCACACTCATAAGAATGCAACATGCACATTTATTTGAGGTGCACGCCTACACTTTTTTCCCACGTAAACTAAGTATCAGGACTAGAGGACTATGTATACCTGTTCTAGCTAGCTGTAACCACAATTATTTTTGTTAAGTGTGTATGTGTGTATGAGTTTATATGCTTATGTATTTAAATGCATGTATTTGGACGATGGGTGTAGACACATAGAGCATGTGAGTGACTGGTATCTGATATATGAGGCATTTAGTACTGTAGGTTTGGGAAACAACTTCCTTGATCAGCTACAAAAAAGTCACAAACTCAGTCTATTCTACTACACAGGATTTTAGAGAGGCTTTTATGAAATAAATGTCGAGTGAGTGGCTTTAAAACAAGTTAATAGGTACTTTTAATTGTTCCCCTTTTTGGTTCGTTTTGACGATGAAATTCAGTTATTTTAGTGGGAGCTGTATCAGGGTGTGTTACTTTTATAGTTTATTATGTTTTTAAGTTTGTTTTTAATTATTTACATAGTTAAAACTGGGTCTATTTTGTCGAGGATGCAGTTTTCCTACTGGTTAGTTGTGGTCAGTGCTTTATTTATGGATCCAATGCATCTGTTCAGCTCACCATACCTCTCATCACAGCAGCTTGCTTTCATTAGCTTGTAACTGTAGCACAGGTAACCTCATTTTGTAATGCATTTACTTAAGCTCAGCATTGTACAAGTTAATGTAAAACTATAAAATTGCATTTTTGGAAAGTGAAACCTCTTGCGTGTAGCTCCTATGTTTGGCGATTTTGCCCCAACCCACCCTTACTTTATTCTTCTCATTCTGAGGTTGGTGCACCTCAGAGGAGGAGCATCACGGACAGGAAATGTAAAACCTGATTTTCTTTCTCTCTGTGAGGAGTACACACTTCAGGCCACTCACAGCTCATCATAATGTACCTACTTTTGAGGTTAAACTACCGAGATGCAAGCACTGAGATAAAAGCAAATGTCAGCTTGGTTCCCATTCAGAAGCCTGAAACATCATAAGCCTGAAAATCAAAATCCTGAAACCAAAAGCCTGAAAATTCAGAATCCTGAAAACTCAAAATCCTGAAAGCCCAAAATCCTGAAAGACCAAAATCCTGAAACTCAAAATCCTGAAACTCAAAATCCTGAAAACACAAAATAGACATACTGATGTCATTGTGGCTTTGCTATTGTTAGCCCTGTGGTGTTAGGTCATGCATTGGGGTCAGGTAAGTGTGCGGTTGGTTTTATTTTAGGGTTAGGGGTGGTTTAAGTGAGTTAAGGTTAGGGCGCAGGTTAGGCATGTATGCAATAGTGACAAATATTGGGGTTAGGGGCGGTTTAAGTGAGTTAGGTTTAGGGCGCGGGTCAGGTGAGTGTGCGATAGTGACGGACCTTAGGGTTAGGGTTAGGGTCAGGGTCAGTTGGTAGATATTAGTGTCTTTATAGTGACATATTAGCATTATTTGTGTTTTCAGGATTTTGAGTTTCAGGATTTTGGTCTTTCAGGATTTTGAGTTTTCAGGATTCTGAATTTTCAGGCTTTTGGTTTCAGGATTTTGATTTTCAGGCTTATGATGTTTCAGGCTTCTGAATGGGAACCGTCAGCTTGAGCTATCATATTTGAATTACTCAATCTCTGATGCTACAAATATTTTTTATTTAAATATGTATGGATTTTATTCCAAGGAGGTCATTTTAGGTAATCATGTTGGCACGTTATATGCATTTTGTGTGTAGAATGCATGAAGTTATTTTGTGTTGCACTAAATAAGAACTGCGGTATGTGTTTTGTTTTCTTTTGATTTCTTCTTTTAAAATAAGTACAGATGTGGGTGTGGGAGTAGTTTTAATCACATTTCTTATCTTCTTCATCCAGTACAAAATGAGCAATGGCTCATTTTCCCTCTGCTTAATTGTTGTATACTGCTTGGGGGAGAAAGGCATGTGGTTCTGAACTTAGTTCTTTATAAGCACCACAGTGACCCTTTCATTGAGATATAAATATATATACATATATATATATATATATATATATATATATATCTGTGTGTGTGTGTGTGTCTGTGTGTCATACCTCTCAACCTGGAAAAATCAAAAATCTGGACAAAGGCCCATGAAAAGTAGATACAACTGACCAAAAATGGGTGCATTGATTAACATAAATTTGCATACACAAGCATGGAACCCCACCCACTGCAATGGAATTGTTGGATATTAGCATGAAGATTGAAGTCACTAAATAATAATAAGTAATAGCAGACATTTGAATTTCAGAGTTCATATCCCTCATAAAATATATGATAATGCAAAACCTGTTATTCTAACAACTATCTGAGTTTACAAGTGCAATATTTAAAATCTGTCCCTAGTTTTGGGCATTTGTTCTGCCATTATTTTTGACTTTGTCCAGATTTCTTGCTCTGAGAGATTAAGGGGTATGAGCAAAACCTTGAAGCAAAGCAGAAAATACAATTGACAGGTATTGTTACCTGGTACAAGTCACAGAAAGCAAGTGACCTTCCATTACAAACAAAGCTTACAAGCATTTGCGGCACATCTGACCTCTAGCTCTACCTATCTCTTCATTTTACATCATGCCCATAGAGTAAAGGCTGCCGAAAGCCTTTGTGAATACAGTAATTCCTCAAACCAAGTACCAGACAGTAATTCCTAAGCCAAGTACTAAACAGCAGGTAGGAGGAGCATGTCTCAGCTTCTAGCCATTGTGCTGCCATACATAGGTTCGACGATTGCACACTGTCCTAGTTTCTGTGTAAAGGCACCAAAACACTTACTACATAAACAACAACTGGCGACTCAAGCAGATGGCAACTTTTACTTTCAATATCTGTTGCCGATAAGCAAATTGTGCAAGGACAAAAAATATCACTTGTATATATAAAATAAAATGTTCAGGGATACACGAAAATGAAAAGGCAAACCCAATTCAACACTTCGCTTGCACCGTGCCACTTATTACCCAGTTTCCTCCGTCTCACTCCCTCTGTTTTGTCACTTAGTGAAGACAGATACCACTAGTAATCAGTTTTATCGCAAATGCAGGACAAAATAATTTCCATACTTTTCCCTTTCAAAAGAAATTTAACAGAAGCTGTTGTATACTTTTGTAGAATTACAGCTAAAAAATACAGCTCTTGCTGCATCGCTTCACACCCCATGTCAAAATAAGCCTGAGAAGTATGCCTACAATTCGGGATCATTTTATTACCAGGATGGGAAAAAAGCAAGCTTCAGCAGCAACCACAAAGGACAAAGAACATCTGCTCACCACGCTAAAGTCAAAAATAAATAAAACAGTAAACAGTGCTACCAAATGTCTTACCCTGAAAAGTCGTAAGGTTTTGTATTTCTGTCTCATTGTTTCAATACAAATACACACCTAGCACTAAGTTACAAATGTAACAGTGGCACAGTGTACTCTGGGTAAGCCCATCTGCTGCACCACACACACATATACACATACATGATACACACAAAAAATAATTAACAGGAAAACTTAATAAATAACATAAAAAAAACACAGACTTGGCAACTCCATATACCTGGTATCAGAATTATATTAGTCTTCTTTCTAAATCACACATAAACAATTTTCATAGGGTTGGCAGCTTTCTTTGTGGCTAAAACCGGACTAAGGTCACGCCCCTCACATCATCCAAAACTCCACCCATTCTCACCCCCTCTCCCATCCATGTCCCTCCCATTTTGTGACATAATCGTGACATCAGCTGATGGGAATGCCCTCTTTCTGTTCAGGATGCCTGCTTTCAGCTGATTTTTCCCCAGCTGCCATAAACACTGTTCAAAACTCTCACTCTGCATACTGTCTTCTGCTTTACTTCTACAGTGATTACAGATATTTGGATTTAATTTAACACATTTATTTCAAATTTTACAGCACAAACCACTGATACACACTTGCTAAACATAGCAATACAGTCTCACAATGAAAACAGACTTAGCATTAAAACTACTCTTCTACAATGATTATTTGGATTTTATTTTTTACATTTCACAGCACAACGATGCACAAACACTGACAGGCATCTGGTAAACAAAGCAATACTTTGACAGGTAATAATGTTCTCACATCAGCATTTGTCATTCTACAGTTTGCCAATGTGACCAAATAGATTGTTATGTATTAAAGTAAGCATCATCAATCCATCGCCATATACGTTCTTTAAATGGATGGGAATGTGATCCTGTTTACAGCTGGCAATATTGCACTGAATAATATTAGCACATGCTTGAATATGGAGCGTGAATTTCAAAGTTGTTTTATGAGCAGCTACCTCTTGTACATTTCATATCTATTGATCGTTTACTTCACATGGTTCCAAACATCTACTCTAGCTTATCTTGTAAGTCATTCTGTGATAATGTAGCTGCTCTTTTGCTGCTGTCAGTAGTTTCATCAACCTCCCACACAAGACCCTCCTTCAAGATCATAATCAGCCTGATTGTATACTGTGATGGCTTAATGCCCCCTGTCCATGAATATCTTGATATTGCTATTCTCAGTCACGTAGCATCATTGGATCCCTTATGAGACTTTGAATTAAAAGACACCAAAGAACCAAAAGACAAAAGATAAATGCCTGAAATACATTTTGGTAAGTAGTTTTTGCAGGTAGTAAACATCTCTGCACCTGCCATGTGGGGAAGGTGCAAGGGCCTGCATACTCTCAAACTTATACATACCAAATCTGTCATTTTACAAGTGCAAGGAAGGGGGAAATCTGTAAAAACAAATGCCTCACTGTCATTGCACACTTAGAAATTAAGAAGCAAGATAGGCATGCTGCTGTGTGACCTCATAACACTGGGAATCAAAAGAGGTCTGCATAGTCTAGGGTATGCACAGGGTAGATTCAAAGTATGAAATAATACCAAAGTTATAAAAAACAATTAGTGTGTTTGCTATGCTGTGCATACCCTGGAATATATGGACCACTTTTCTGATGCTAAGAAATTACATCAACACTGATTTCCTAAATGACTGGTGTTCTTTTCCTCGGCATCTTGTGATTAGGGCACTCAAGGAATTTGACCTTAGCCACCAGTTGGCATAACAGCATCATTAGACCTCTCTTTCCTCTCGTGCACCATTTCTTTACTTTTTATTTCAGTCTTAGTTGTCTGCTGTTACTGAGAGTGATACTATACTGCACGGACTAATTTGTACTACAATTACTGGATTACATTGCAAATACAATAACTTTTCATGTACCTAGAATGATAATACTCATTGCATATTTCTAACTGTAATTAATTATCTCTTTCTAATTTCACATTGCTCCATTGTTTAATAATCACTTAAGTATCTTCTGTTTGATATCCCAGAAAGTGGGCTAATCCAGACTAGACCCATTGTAGCTACATTACCTTTGCTGGCTTCTGAAATCACTGCCCGTAATCTTGCTGCCTTCCCATTGTAAATGTAAGTCTTTCTCTTTCCACGCAGCAATATCCAAAGTCGAACTGCTGCCAGATTGAAAAGTGCTCCTGCTCCCGCTTGCACTACCAAAAGGAATTGAATTGAGCTCAATTCCAACAAGCTGGTAGCCCTCATGTGATAAGTGAGCTCCTTCCGATAGGCTGGTAGCCCTCATGTGATAAGTGAGCTCCTTCCGATAGGCTGGTAGCCCTCATGTGATAAGTGAGCTCCTTCCGAGAGGCTGGTAGCCCTCATGTGATAAGTGAGCTCCTTCTGACAGGCTGGTAGCCCTCATGTGATAAGTGAGCTCCTTCCGATAGGCTGGTAGCCCTCATGTGATAAGTGAGCTCCTTCCGACAGGCTGGTAGCCCTCACATTATGACGTCAGCATTGTGTCCGGTTTTGAATCAAATTCCTAACTGGACAACTTGTCAAAACAACGGACAGATGGCAACCCTAAATTTTCATCTATTTTATCATTGCACTTAAAACAATTTTCATCAGTGAGTGGCAATGTAAAAATGAGGCTTTGTCTAGTAATGCTTATCACCAAGAGATAATATAAACATACAGAGCACGTTAACACTACAGCTGGACAGACAACCTTCAACGCATTTCCACATATAGTAATCAATTCATGGATTGCTTGCTCCTCAGTTTTTAGAAAATTCTATCAACTAAAAAAATGTACTTTAGAACGAACCTTACTGCATTGCATTGAAAGCTATAGTTTCCTACCTGATACCCTGCCACTGTGTGACTCGAGAAACTGCTTAAAAAGAGAGCGAAGCAGCATAAAGAGGGAGATCCACAATCCACATTCAAACTGTTGAAAGGGAGTTAAGCCTTCCTATTGGCTGACTTGCTTCCTTCACACCTCTCCATTCATTTGTTCTTTCATTCATACATACATACATCAGGATTTAAGTTCTCCACAAAGATATCTGTCTGTTCGCTTTTGTGAACCGAGCAGCAAAGCTCTACAACAGAGAACCAGCAGTCAGTGGTGAATTGCTTCTGACTCATTACTTCACTTTAAGTTTATTTGAGATGTGTGAAGGCTACAGCACCTACAGACACTGTCCCAGCACTAATTTCTGCTAAAAAAATTGATGCTATTTCCTTAATCTTTAAAGATTGTATACTTATATTTATTTGTACTTTGATCAAAATAACTTATAGGAAGTTATAGCTCCCCAGCATCAGTTTTGTTTTATTTAAAAGCTTGTGGTGCTTACTTAGACCCTTCTCAGTATGTGAACTGTTCCATTTTGTATCTGATACTGATGGATGTTTGTGTTAGAGCAAGTTGAATTAAAATCGTGAATAGAAGGGGCCATTCGGAAATTCGTGGCACCCCATTACTTTGCCTTCAAAACCGGTAAATAGTGAGGAATTTGTTACAGTTGAGTAGTATGGTGTGTGTGTGTGTGTGTGTGTGTGTGTGTGTGTGTGTGTGTGTGTGTGTGTGTGTGTGTGTGTGTGTGGTGTCTATGTTATATATATTTAAATATATATATATATATGTGTGTGTGTGTGTGTGTGCGTGTGCACGTATGTAAGTATGAATGGGAAGACCAAATATAGTTGAATTTGCTTTAGGGTGACATCTGTTTAATCAACACAATTTGGTCAACTAAGCAGATGGTCGACAATTGTCTAATACTGCACAACTCCAGGGGTTGCTGCCTATACCTTTTCCTTAGTAATGTGCAATATTAGCAGGAGGTGTGGGGGCATTTTTTCTTTTTCCTTATTTTTGCATGTCCTGAGGTTATTGTTTGGCTTGTGTGCCATTATCTGTTTTGCCTACATTAGCAATGTCAACACACACACACACACACACACACACACACACACACACACACACACACACACACACACCATACACACCATACACACACACACACACACACATATATATATATATATAGAGAGAGAGAGAGAGAAACAGAGAGAGAGAGAGACAGAGAGAGAGAGAGAGAGAGAGACAGAGACAGAGAGAGAGAGAGAGATAAAGATATATAGATACATATAGATAGATATAGTGATGTCCATAGACACACACACTCCCGCGCGCGCGCTCATCTATGCATAGACATTATGAAAAAAACACAGTCAAGGGTCAAGACAAACTGGTGAAACAGCGAATGTGACTTAGTTCATGTTAATGCAGGCATAAGTTTACTACAAGTTTAGTAAAAGCACTTTCTTCATAAGAGTAGACTTTTTCAGACTAAATTATCTGTTGTATCTACTCTTAGGACAAAACAGCTTATTAAGCCTGTACTGATCACTCAGTATGTATAATAATACAGTTATTGTGGCCAAATTTCACCAATCTGTCTTGCTGTTTTTTAACACAGCTTGGGAATGGTTGTATAATGTCTCTTTTATACATAAAACCTTCCTTCTAATATAACTTGTCTTTCAATTATTTCATAATTTAGTGCAATACTTCTCAGTACAACTGATTAGGGGATGTTTGGTATAACTACATATTTTTTCTTTGCATATATTGCATTATTTATTTATTTATTTATTTATTGACATTAATTATTGTGAAAGTCTGACCGTGTAGGAGCCTATTTTCTGTGGAAGCCCGGTGAGCAAGGCTACAAAGTATTACAAAGCATTTCAAGAACAATAATTTTACAGTCTTTGAAAATAACACAAAAGCAACTACAGTTTAGTTATACCAAATTCGACATAACATGAAAACGTTGGTGAAGAATAGATGTAAAAGTTATATGACAATGATATAATATTTAGCACAATTTTACCCAGTTTACAGAGAAATTAAAAATAAGTTAGTATAATACAAGCAGGAATTGCAACATGAAGTGAGAAAAAAGCAGGCATATGGTATGGTTAGAGAGAAAGACAGGGGAGAGAAATTGATTGAAGTAAGGAAGTAAGTGAAGAAGGGTGAGTAAGAAGATGTAAGGTATGAACGTGTATCTATTTACAGTTAAGGATACACTTTATCCTGGTGTTCAGCAAGAACAGTGCCAGCTTTTGGCTAGGAAGTCTTACAGAATGGTTCTGAAGGGAGGGAGGGAGGGATGGTACTGACCTAATGGACAGAGAAAAGGAGTTCCAGGCTTTAGCAACATGGTACGAGTATAAACAATGGCAAGCAGATTTGATAGGTTTGTGGACAGACAGGAGTTTTTCGTCTTTGGATCGTAATGACTGACAGTGAACATACTGTACTTGTGTAGAATGTTATTTAGTGGTGCAAAAGCAGCTGGATTCTGGATAATTTTATAGGTGGTGAGAAGTTCTGTATATGTTAGTTGATAGGGTAGTTTTAACCAGTTTAGGCTTTTTAGTGCTATAAACTGGAGAATTCTGAGAGGGGTATTTGCTGCAAATTTAGCAACTTTGTTACTGCATTGTTCAAGTTTTGATTTCTGTGATGTTAAAGGTCAGTAAGGATGGGAGCACCATAAAGAAATGTGGGGAGGAGATAAGTAGTGGCAAGATTAGCTTTAACTGGGTCGATGAGAACGTTTTTGGCTCTATAAAGTATCCTTAATTTTTGATGAGTTTTTCTTGTACAATTTTGTATATGCAGATAGAATTTAAGATTACAATACACTATCATCCCTAATAATTTGCTAAAAGAAGTGATTTCATTGGCTGTATTATCAAGAGAAAGGAGTTTAAATTTTATTTTTTATGGGACAGGGATTTGGGGAAAAAATAGTAGTTTGGTTTTTGCCCTTTTTAGTGTTGACCATGAGTTACAAAGCCATATTTCAGTTCCTGTTAAAGCTTCCTGAGTAATTTTTTGGGGGTATGCCATGTTGTTAGATGTGTACTGTGTTAGGGAGGTCTGCGTATTTGTGGAGAATATTTGTGAGAATGTTAAAGAGGAGGGGACCAAGAATAGAGCCTTGAGGTACACTGGTGATGACTGGGAGGTATAAAGAGAGGGTGGAGTGCCATTTTACTGACTGATACCTACTGGATGGGTAGCTTTTGAAGCACAGAAGGGAGGTCCTAATGAGGGCATTTGAAGTAGAAGTTTGCTGTGACAAACAGTGTTGAAGACTTTAGACAAGTCTAGAAATATGGAGGAAACTAGTTTGTCGTTATCCCTAGCTTTATTGACAGTATCTATATAGGTTAGAAGTGCAGTATTAGTACTATGGGAAGGATGGAAGCCATGTTGTGTGAGGGTTAGGAGTTCTTCCTGCAGGAGATAATTTAGCAATTGCTTTTGAATAAATTTTTTCAAGTATTTTGGAGAGGTGGGGATAAGACTTACAATATATTTAAAGTTAGTAATGTCTGTTGAATTTCCTCCTTTGTGCAGAGGGATAATGTGTGACTTTTTCCAGAGAGAAGGAGTATTGGATTCCTGGATTGACCTATTTATATGGATTGAGACAGGGTAGGCAACACTATTGGCTGCTATTTCAAGGTATTCACTTGGAAGATCATCAAAGTTAAGCATGGTCTAACTTGGTTTAAGAGTTTTACAGGATCTATATCACGATGTCGAACTCTTAAAAGTTCTAAAGTCATATGGTTGACACCATATGATCGAACTTTTAAAAGTTCAAATGTTTCAACGTAGGTCTCCATACAGTGCAGAATGGGAAGATTCCCCTTTTCTGCACTGTGGTGTGATCCCGGAATTGGTATATTTAAAGAGCAGGGGGGGGGGTGCAGGAGGGCTTGCAGCCCTGCTTAAACTGTTCAGGTAGGTTTTTTTTTTCTGCATTTTCGAACTTTAAGTTTGATCATATGGTGTCGATCATATGATATTCGAAATTGTAAAAGTTCGATTATGTAATATAGACACATTTTATATAGGGTGTGGGCACAGGATTGAAGGTGAAAGTGGATGTGGTGATACATGGCTGCTGGGCAGAGTTGGGATTAGCTGTTGGGGAATCCTTGGTTAGAGATGTTATACCATCTATGAAATAAGAGTTTAATCGTACTGTGGTTTCGAGAGATGAGTTATTGGAAAAGGGGTTCAGTATGAATTTATGGCCGGGATGCAAGATTTTTTTTAATGGTTGTCCAGAATTTTTTGGGGTTGTGTTTATTATTCTGAAAGCTATTATAGTACAGATTTTTGTCTTCATTAATTTGGTTTTTAGTACGATTGTGAAAAATTCCGAAGTTTAAGATATTGGGTATTTTTTATTTTTGCCATTCTTCCCATGCTTCGTCTCTATCCTAAATTGGCATTCTACTCTTTTTGCATAGCCAGATCGCATTACTTGTTTTTAATCTCTTCCTTCTATGAGGTGCAAGGCTATTAATGACATTCAGGAAAGATACATTGAATTCATTAACAATGTCACCAAAGAGGGGATTTTTAGGAAGTTCCAGTTAATAGATGATAAGGCAGTAATGGCTATATGTTTGTTTTTCAGCCACTATCTTGAAATCAGTCCATTCTTCACGCCTAAAGAATATCATACTTTTGCACATCCAGCTCACATAAGAGTTTCTCATATTCTAATTTGACACTGGTGGTCCTTTCTTCTTACATTTATAGAAAACAAACAACTGAACAGCATTCCTGAAGACTTGTGTTTTGTCTAGGTAATATCTGACCTGCCTGTGGACATCTACAGTGTAAAGAATATTTTTCTCCCCCATCTTTGGCTCAGGAAAGAAGGCAGGTAAGTTAATAATCTGGCTTAAAGGAAACTCTGAGACCACTTTAGGCATAATAGAAGGACTAGTTATTAAAGAAACCCTGTCCTTGTGAAAACTGAGTTAGGGCTGGCACACAATAAATGCATGTAAGTCAGATACTCACCTAGCAGACACCAGATCAATGAGTAAAACGATCTTCCTTACTAAGTATCTCAATCCGTCCTTATGAGAAGGTTCATATGGAGGAAGAGTTAGGTTTTCAAGCACAAAATTAAGACCTCAAGGAGGAACCACCTGTTTCCAAGATGGCCACATATTCAACACCCCTTTCAAAAGCTGTTTAACTTAAAATGATTAGACAATCAGAAATGGCTGATAACTAACCTTGATATCTTGATGGTGGAATAAGAAAACCCAAATGGCAGTAACTCGCACAAGTAATAAAGAACCAGATGCAGCTGAGCTTGAAGGTTGTTCTGGTTCTTGGACCAGCACCAACTAGAAACTCTTTTCCACTTGTGTGTGTGTAATTTTTATAGAAGAATTGTTTTTCTCCTTTAGTACCTGCTGCATGTCCTCAGACAAACAGGTGACTAAAGGGTATCAACATTCTATCATCCAGGCAGTGAGTGGAAGAGTTTTTAGGTTGGGGTGTATGAAAGATCCCCTGTCTTGTGTAAATACAGCCAGTCTGTGGAGAAGCCTGTGGTAACTGGCATTGATCCAACTGACAAGTAGGCAGAACCACTGTTGTTTGTGCCAAAAGGGAGTTACCACCACACTTTTTGGACAGTCCTTTTGCATTCTTAAAAGAACCCTGAATATCAGTGGAAAGGGTGAAAAGCATCTGTCTTTCAGGCCTGTTATCAAGGAGTCTTGGAGAAGAATGTGTTTAGTCATCTGTTCTGAAAGGAGGCAAACAGATTTACTTGATATGTTCCCCACAGTTGGATCAATTCTTGGTACACTTCAGAGTAAAGATACCATAAATGGGAGTCTATCCTATCTTTGTCCTGCTGAGGTTGTCTGCAATCACATTTGCTCTAACAGACTGTATGAAGTCTGGAGAGCCAAAATGACCTGAGTTGCCATCTCCCAGTCCATCATACCAAGACTGCAGTGATAGTAATCTCTGGTACCCCTTGTTAGTTTATGTAACACATCACTGTGGTGCTTTCTGTGTAAATTTGCAAATATACTAGGGGCAAAAATGAATTAAGGCTTTCCAAGCATGATTACTGTCAACATCTCAGTGACTTTAATGTGTCATTATCTGTCTTGAGATTGTGTGTGTGTGTGTGTGTGTGTGTGTGTGTGTGTGTGTGTGTGTGTGTGTGTGTGCGGGTGCTCGCATGTGTGTGGTGGGGGGGCAGAAGGGAGAATAAAGGATATGGACAGCAAATAACTGGTCTAACTATGTTAAAATCTTCCTCTTTACAAATCCCGGAACTATAATCTGAAAGAACAAAGGATGTAGAAGCTAAATCCAGACATATCTGAAATACCATCGTATTTTCCTTATGTGATGTCTGAATAGCGGAAGAATGAGAATCCTCAATGTCATGTATCCAGACAAGTTCCTAAAACATACATGGATTTGATTAGAGAAACTCAGGAATAACTTCAGAAATATTTGTTCTTAGGCTGGAGGAAGAAATGCTCTTCCCAGGGCAGAATCTAACAAACATTCCAGAATACAATTCTCTGAAAAGCAGTTAAAAAAAATGCCTGAAATTGATGTTAAGACCCAGAATAAGCAGAAGATTCTGAACAGTTGCTAAATATTTTGATAGCATGAAAAGAAGTCTGCAGAGATAAAAGAAATGAAATATAAGAATGCCTTGAAGTCAACAAAAAGCAATGACTGAAGCCAGATACTTCCAAAATACCTTCAGTGCAGTGAATTCCAGAGGTAAGACAAATAACTTATAAGACTGGCTGTGTCTGACTTTCCCTAACAAATACCTGAACTGCCAGTGAGAATGTGATAAAAGGCATAATTTAAATCTAGCTTTACCAAGAAAACTATAGGAGGAAGACGTGGTACAAAGGACTGCAGGGAATTAGAAAGGAAAGGTCCAGTACATGCTTCCAGACTTTTTCCCTTTTGGGTACCAGAAAAACCTTGAGTAAGGGCCTTTGCTCAACTGGCACTGAGGCACTGGGTCTATCACTCCCTGTACCAACATCTGGATTTCATTAAGAACATCTGTCTGTAACTATCTGGTTCTACACTGAAGAAGCATCATCTGAGAGATTGAGAGGTTGTCAGGGTGGGGGTGCACAACAGGAAAACAGACATGACTGAGAATTGCACCTGGCTTTTAGAGGCTTTATTAAAAAAATGTTTTTCGGCTTCTTACAGCTCATGGGAACAAAGGGAGCTGAGGAGGAGGGGAATTTCTAATACCTCTGAAAAAGGAAGAGTAGAAAACTCCGAGCACCTCATTGAATTAGCTCTCATCTTTCAACATGCTTCTTTATCATCTCAGCTGCAGGAGAGCTAAACAGAACTACATTATCTAAAAAAAGAATTTAAAATACTAGTACTGTCATTTTCAGAACGATTTTGAGAATGAAACCAAGCCAACTTCTCAATACTAACCCAGAAGCAGCAGATCCTGAGAAAGAAACAGCAGCATCAGGATTACACTTTCAAATATGCTTAGTAACCAGAGGAGGAAAAGTTAGAGGCATTGAAAGATTTCACATGAAGAAAGTTTAATCATTAACATCTGTTTTCAAAAAATAAAGCTTAAAAACTTTAGAATGAGAGCTTGATAGTTTAAAATATTGAATGCTAAGGTACAAGAAGAATACATTTTCTTCCTCTAACTTATCTGATACTTTGGTATCCTTGACAAAAGGAATGTGGTTCGTAGCAATAATCTGTTCATCAGAAGCAATTTTAGATACAGCAACCACTGCTGGGTCTGCTTTAGGATATGAAAACAAATACTTATGAATAAGAGATACGCAGTATAACCTGTCAGACTTGTTAGGTGCAGGGGATTGACTAACAGGTTAACTAAACACAGTGAGAAAAACATTCTCTAAATTAGGCAACATGAGAGGAGCAGCTACAACATTGGGCATATCTAACTATAACAAAACATAATTTGCTTTCATTGCTATAAGAATTTCACTACATTCTGAAAGAAATATGCATTTTCATCCTTGATAAAAGTCAGAAAAAGATAAATCTTCAGTGTAATCTGAAAGCATATTTTTCAAAGAATGGAAATTCAGACAGAGAAGAAGTTTCTTAAGTACAACCATATCCCTGCAATGCCTGACTTATGACTGAAAATCAAGACAGAAAGAAACGGAACTCTTTCTTTTACCCGAATAACAAGAAGGAAGGAAAATACAAGTGAGATCCTTAGCAAATTCCAGTAAATCTTGCCTGTCCATAGAAATAAACACAGGAGACTGGAAGGTTTTCTCACTATGTTCTTTTTTCCTAGGAATTTCCCTGAAAAATGACCAACTCATAGAAAGGATACAAGTCCCCAATACAGGTTCCACAGCCTAGATAAGTGAAGAATCTTCACCCACCCTTCCCCTGAGATCAACAAGAGTGGTCCATCCTTGCATGCTGAGGACATCCATACAGTTGCAGAGGACATGGCTATGCACCAGTCTTTAGTAGTTGCAGATGCTACACCAAGGAGACTGGGAGCAAAGATGAGAGGTTTGTAGAACAACACACAGCAGAGTCACCCACGAGTGTCTGGAACAAAACAGAAGTTGGCATGACACCCATGACTCTCAGACAACTTAACTTTTCTTGCAGACAGAGTAAGGTAAAACAGCAGAGACTGGTGGATGCTTCACTGGTAATCTGGGAAACAGCTGTGTAATCAGGTAACAGAGTCTGGACAAGTTGGCAAAAGGAACCGTTGAGAACCACTGACAGTCCCCCCACAAGCTCAGTGTCCTGCTCCAAAAATACTAATACACAAAACTTGATTAAACTTTAGTCAAAAAATAAACTTTTTTCACTCAGAAAGTTCACATAAGCTTTTGCATATCAAGTCCTTTAGAAATACAATGACTGTCCTAATATAGGTTCATAGGTGTGTACTGGGTGAATGGCCCTGGGGCCTTTACAAGCCTAGGCATAGGATTACCCTGGCATAGTCCCACCTGACCTTAGTTCCCAGTGCCTCTGTCGAGTAGAGCCACTGGAGTTATCCCCGGGGTGAATTTTCTGTTTCCCATGCACTCATCAAGATTTATCTTGAAGAGGGTCAGCGAGGTGCTCTGCTTGACATGTATGGGAAGTCTGTTCCATAGCATGGGCAGTCTCTGGGTTATGAACCTGTCCCTCCAGCATGTTCTGTTAATTGTGGTAATGAGGTTGAGGTCTCTGGAACGTGTGGTGTGAAGGGATTGGGATTTCTTTAGCAGTAGTATTTCTAACAGAGCTGGGTCAGACATGGCTTTGTAAGTCAAGCAGAGATCGCCTGTAAGTAGGCCATATGTTAAGTTTCCTAGTTAAACACATCATTTTAAACAAAATAATACAAGTTTTTCTCAGAAATATATTTTTAGTGATAGATTTTCCCCATCTGGGGACTTATCTTCCCAGACTTGAAAGACCGGTCGTTCCACAGGCTCACTAAAGGCGTGCTCTTCGGCAGTAAAAAAAAATCTCTAAATAGATTTGTACTCTGTCTTTTATGGAACTTCTGTGTGGAAGGAACCCAGTAGGACCAAAATAGCTTAGGCTACTGCAACAGTGATCTACATGTTGAATATCTAACATTACTTCAGTATCTTTACCTGCAATATTTGTCTATTGTCCCAAGACTCATTTATCCAGGTCTTGTACTCAATATGGCCTTCAATCCATCTTGCTGAGTAAATGGTGCACTTTAATGTCTATGGCTTAAAAAATAAGCTTCTTACTTCTACCGGTGTGCCTCAGCCATATCTGGTGTAGGTGACTACAACATTCTGCTTTCATTTTGCATGCTATCCTCTGCTTTTTACTGTTTATAAGGAACAGAGTCAACTACTTTCTGTTCTGCAGTCCATATTTATTTTTCTATTTTTATTCTTTTTTCACAATACGTGCATATATTTCTCTATTACACCTACAGCTTTCCTTATTTTTGTGATCCAGGATTGTTCCTTCTTAAAGCATGAATTAATGTCTTTGTTAATATTTTTACCTGTCATCAGTTATTTTCTTTTTCTATGCCTCATAAGGTGCCTGCGAATGAGTTCAGCCTTACTTTTGCTTCAGTGTTCTACCGATGAAGAACACACAATTGTCCTCAGTGTTCTGGTCATGCTTTCCCTAATTACTGCAAATACTGCTCTATTCCTGTCACGGGAATAAACTACTGAATCACTATGTTTGATGTTCAGCAAAATATATAAGATAAATTCAGGTAATTTTACATGATGTACATTTGTGGAAACTACTTACTATCAGAGAGTAATACATAAAGCATCGTTCACTGAAAAACTCACAAAAGCATACTTTCTGCAGAGGAAGCAAGCCCCCTGAAACCAAAACCCCCACACACCCTCTACTTAAATGTATTAATCTTTAGTCATATTAATCTGGTGAAAGTGAAATTGCATTGTAAGTGGAAAAATATGCTACCATAATGTAAGTGAAACATACACAACTACACACAGATTGTAGCAAAACTTAATAAAACGTCAAAATTAACCAAAAGACAAATAGAAACGTCTGTCAACTTATTTGACAAGAGTGTTTCTGTGTTGCTTACTCAAAGATAGTTGTGCCAGGAAAACATCCTTCAATGAAATGAAGCCATCCTCAAGAAATTTGCTGTCACACCAATCCGCCTTAAGAACTAGGGTTCAGCAGCAATTAAATAACATAAAAGCTGCAACATACCTATAATGTATAACAAGAACATGGTACTTCTACATTGCCCACTTAAACCGACTCTTATTCTTTTCATCTACACTCTATTATTTTCCCATTAGGGTTTCTCTGAATTTATGTGAAGTTACAGAAAGATCAATGATTTACCTGATTACAGCTACACTATATTGTAATATCATATGCTTAAACTTCACTAGCTCTGTTATCATCAGTTACCATGGCACCAGAGATGACTAATTTAGCAGAAATGCATTAGTTCTGTTAGATAACATGTTGTCATTGGCAATGGTATCAAAAGGTATCATTTCAGCTATTACATTTGGCACTCTCACGAATCCTAAACCACACATAATTCTAACCTTCTGTTCAGCAAAAGGAAAAAATGCTTCACATCTACATTTACATGAATTTCTGTGTGTGTCTGTGTGTATAAGTTAACATTTATATACAAAATAAATCACCAAAAATACGCACACACACACACACACACACACACACACACACACACACACACACACACACACACACACACACACACACACACACACACAGACACACACACACACAGACATGCACAGACATACACACACACACACACACACACACACACACACACACACACACACACACACACACACACATGCGTATACACACACACACACATGCGTACACACACATGCGTATACACACACACACACACACACACAAACACACACACACTTTTTTTTTAAGGTAAGAACTATCAGATTACACAATGATTGGTCAGTAATATTTCAAAACAAGCACGCTGTTTGGTTAGCCCAATCAGCGTACCCATTGTAAATCCTAGCATATACCGATGGAAAAAGGTCCAGTTGCCCGGACTTTTTTCCATTGCTATATACTGTAACCTTTATTTATTTTTTTAACAAAATTAAAAAAAAAACTTTAATCTGGACACCGGATATAGCAGACAGACAGGATAGAGAAAATACTAGGAAAATCAGGTATGTTATTCAAAACTAAAGACACGTACCTAATTTTCCTTGTATTTCCTCCATTCTGTCTCTCTCTTACCCCTAAACTGCCCAAAACTTTAGAAAACAAAAACGGAGCAATGGACATCTTCTTTTATCCACTGGTTCATTTCCAAAGCACTGAAGTACTGGGTAAGTGTGGGAACGCAAGTCCCATCCGCACGCTCAGTACATACAAAAAAACAACAGGATATATATATATATATATATACCAGCCACGGAAGGGCAGCACAGCACCACTACACAAAGACATTATTTAAGAAAAGTAAGTATTTTTTTATTAAATAATGTCATTGTACAATAGCAATAACCGACTCCGTGGTGTGGTATATTAAGATTTACCCACGGTTGGCTTTATTTAATCACACCAATCATGGGTACATCTTAATATACCACACCAACATTGTTGGTTATTGCTTAAATATCTCACAGCTTATGAAGAATATGACCAGACAATGCCATCCAAGCCTACAGCTTCCTTTGCAAACTATTTGCTTCATAAGTCACTGACTATTTTGAAACACTTCTAATCGTTTGAGTAGCTGACATTAAATAAATCATATTAACAACAACAACAACAACATTCTTTTACACATTTTATCTGGCAGCAAAAAGAAAAAAAAAATAAAGGAATGTTTTACCATTTACATCTGTTACATCACACTGTCTCTATAATGCACACAGTGGACGTCTATGAGAAAGAAACATGATAGAAATGATTGCTGCCTTTAAAATCAAAGTTCTCATAACACACTGGTGATCCTAAGTACATTTCCCTGTCAGTCAGAAAAGTAAAACATTCGAATTCACAGTTCTCATTTTTATACTTTTGCTCATTATTCCAGAACAGTTAGTCACTGCATTGTCATGAAATGTGAAAGGATTATGTGGCTAATTTTGGAAACAAACTGAAGAATAGTGAAATACTCACTGCGGGAGAGAAAGGCAGATTTGGCAGAAATATAAGCCAGTGGGAAAGGCCTTACAGTGATAGGGGAGAGCAGTGAAACATAGGAGAAAAGAAGTAACATTTTATTGGAGAAAAGCAGAAAATTATTATAAAGGTGACGCTTTGTGTAAAATGTGACTTAAGGAGATGGAAAAGGTGCTTCATTTTTTGAAAGAGATGCTTAAAAAATTAGGCTACTAAATGCAAGGAGTTAAGGATATCAAAGGTGTAGTACAGAAGGAACCAGAAAATACTAAAGGGTGTATGTGTTTTTTCCCCCTACTTGTTATATGTTTGTGCATAGAGGATGGGGATGGGATACAGAGGTCATGGCAATAGCGGATAGTGAGATAGGAAGGATGGAGTTAGAAAGAAATATACCTAGGTAAAATGTAGAAGGCAAAAACAGTGGTCCTGGGAGGCATGAGCCAACTTAATGAATAATTAGAATTTTCATAGAGGCGTTATATGGCTGGCATGAAGGATGGGCAGGAAGGTAAAATACGGAGAATAAAGTGTTGAATTTGACAAGGAAGCAGGGGAAACACATCCACTGGATTTATTAGGAACCTTTGATATTATTAAATAAACAGCAAAAAGTATAAGCATAAATCATACAAGTGAGAATAAATAGGTTTGTATAAACTAGAGGTAGGAAAGGGAAAGGTGTAGATATCAGAAGATTGCTAAGAAAACTAAAATAACGGTGTGTCCTTAAATGGCAACCAGAGGACACTTGGGGCAGGAGGTGCCAAAGCACTTGATAACATATACCTTACAGCAATGTACTGATGGTGATGCAGTCTTATGGTTTAGGTGATGTCTCCTCTGGCTGGGTACTAGCAGTCTTATGGTTTAGGTGATGTTTCTGCTGCCTGGGTACTAGAGGTGTATGGGGGGTCTTGAGTTATACTGATGGTTAACGGCACCTTGGAGGAAGAGATAATGAGGAAGATAATGAGGGCGCACCTTGCGTACCTTTTTATTCATTCTAGTGATACACAGAGTGATAGTACGAGTAAAACATAAGGGAAGAACAGGACTGCAGACAGAGCAGGGGGGGTTAGGAAGATAATAAGGGCGCACCTTGAGTACCTTTTTATTCATTCTAGTGATACACAGAGTGATAGTACGAGTAAAACATAAGGGAAGAACAGGACTGCAGACAGAGCAGGGGGGGTAGGAAGATAATAAGGGCGCACCTTGAGTACCTTTTTATTCATTCTAGTGATACACAGAGTGATAGTACGAGTAAAACATAAGGGAAGAACAGGACTGCAGACAGAGCAGGGGTGGGTTAGGAAGATAATAAGGGCGCACCTTGAGTACCTTTTTATTCATTCTAGTGATACACAGAGTGATAGTACGAGTAAAACATAAGGGAAGAACAGGACTGCAGATAGAGCAGGGGGGGGGGGTTAGGAAGATAATAAGGGTGCACCTTGAGTACCTTTTTATTCATTCTAGTGATACACAGAGTGATAGTACGAGTAAAACATAAGGGAAGAACAGGACTGCAGACAGAGCAGGGGGGTTAGGAAGATAATAAGGGCACACCTTGAGTACCTTTTTATTCATTCTAGTGATACACAGAGTGATAGTACGAGTAAAACATAAGGGAAGAACAGGACTGCAGACAGAGCAGGGGGGGTTAGGAAGATAATAAGGGCGCACCTTGAGTACCTTTTTATTCATTCTAGTGATACACAGAGTGATAGTACGAGTAAAACATAAGGGAAGAACAGGACTGCAGACAGAGCAGGGGGGGTTATTCTTGTTATTATGACTTATGAAAATAATGGGGGTGTCACTGGCTAATTTACAGGAAGCAGAAAGTACAGTTTTGTACCTACCATAAATGTAGATGTTCGAATTTCCACATTGCTGCAGTCCTAACACTTGGGTAGTCCGCTGTCCCAGTCGGCCCGAATACCAAAGTATAAGGCTGACGTCGGTCAAGGCGCATTTGTCTGACATCAGGACGTCAGGGTACAAATGCGCATGACCGACGTCATATCCTCAGTCTTTTCTTGCCCCAGATGTCAGAAGACCCTAAAAAAATAAGGCCAAAACCAAAAAACACCAAACACTCCTGTACCTAATATATGTACAATATATACAAATTTACCAAAATAGAACCCCACCCACACAACCACCCCTAAACACAGAGGGGAAGGAGGGAGGGTAGATTGGACTGCAGCAATGTGGATCTTCGAACATCTACATTTATGGTAGGTACAAAACTGTACTATGTTCTTCATCTCACATTGCTGCAGTCCTAACACTTGGGTAGAATCCCAAAGCAGAGGTAAGGGAGGATGGCTAAACTATAATGAAGCAGGAGCTGCCAAAATGCCCTGCAACACAGCAGTGGCAAAACCAGCCCTGGATTTAGAATAGAGAGGAAGGTGGTAATGCTTGGAGAAAGTATGCACTGAACTCCAAGTAGCTGCCTCCAAAATATCCTTAGTTGCCACCCCTTAGAAATGCTGTTGAAGTGGCAGTAGCCCTAGTGGAATGAGGCCTAATCCCAGCTGGAATCTCCTTGCCATGATGGGAGTAACAGAATGCAATGCAAAACCCAATCCACTTAGATATAGTTTGTTTTGACACAGGCTTGCCCTGAGAACTCAAAGCAAAAGAAACAAACAACTGCTGAGACTGCCTAAAATCCCTAGTCCTGCTTAAATAATAACGCAACTGCCTGTGTACATCTAAAGTGTGCAAAATCTTTTCCCCTATTTTGGGGATCTGCATAAAAAGTAGGCAAATGAATAGTCTGGTTTAAAGCCACACTAGAAACCACCTTAGGCATAAATGAAGGATTAGTGCGTAATGATACCCTATCCTTATGAAAAATCAAAAAGGCTCAACCGCCATAAGGGCCTGCAATTCAGAAACCCTTCTTGCAGAAGTAATGGCCAACAAAAAGCAGTCTTCCATGACAAGTATTTCAATTCAGCAGTAGCCGAGGCTCAAAAGGTTGTAGAGTAAGTTTCTCCAACACAAAATTGAGGTCCCAAGCAGGAGTAGGAGCTCTACGTGGGGTCTTATATTCTTTGCCCCTCTAAGAAATTGCTTGAACAAAGGATGAGAAAACAATGGTGGGTCACAATCATAGTGAGCTGAAATTGCTGCAGCATGAATCTTAATGGAAGAGAAAGACAAACCTTTGTCCAATAACTCAGTAAGATATTGAAGAGCCACACTCAAATTAGGCTCAGAAACATCCAAATCCTTTGCTGCACTCCAAAATAAAAATCTCTTCCATTTTCTGCATACACTTTACGTGTACTAGGTCTTCTGGCTTCCATAATCACATTCAAAACTTGTTGAGGAAGTTGAGACCTGCTGTGGTTCAAAACAGAATATGCCAGGCTGTTAGATGAAGAGAGTGAAGCTTGACATTGAGTAGATGACCGTCCCTCTGAGACAAAAGGTGTGGAATTAAAGGTAAAGGCCATAGAGGCTTCCTTACCAGATTCCTCAGTAATGGGTACCAGTGTTGCCAAGGCCAATCTGGAGCTATCAAAATCATCCTTGGCTTGTCTTGTCTGACCTTTAGGAGTACCTTTGGGAGGAGAGGCAGAGGTGGAAAGGCATACACATGAAGATTTTCCCAACTGAACGAAAGAGCATCCACTTTCCAAGCTGTGTGATGAAACCTTTCGTGCAAAACTTTGGCAGCTGGTGGTTTAGTGGAGAAGCGAACAGATCTATGTCTGGAGTTCCCCATGACACTGTCAATTTCCGAAATACATGAAGATCCAGTTTCCACTCGTGGGGATCCATGATTTGCCTGCTTAACACATCTGCTAAGGAGTTCTGTGCTCCTGGCAGAAACCTTGCCTGAAGATTTAGCTGCAAGCTGAGCGCAGTCTCCCACAAAATCATTGCTTGCCTGCATAGAGGATAAGAATGTGTTCCCCTTGCTTGTTGATGTACCACATGACAGTTGTGTTGTCTGTTAGAATCAACACCTGCCCTGGAAGAAGTAACTTCTTGAAAGCCATTAATGCAAACTGGACTGCTAACATCTCCTTCATGTTGATATGTAGATGCTGTAGTCTGGCAGGCCACTTGTCTTGTATCCACTTTCCATTCAGATGAGCTCCCCAAGCTATGTCTGAGGCATCTGTCGTTAGAATCTGACTCGCCTCTGGCCGGGTCACAGAGAGTCCCTTGTTTAGGTGACATTCCTGAGCCCACCACAAAAATTCCTTTTGAATGCAAGGTATTATTGGAATGACAGTGTCCAAATCCTGGCAGTGCTGTGTCCATACATTTTTAGATACCATTGCAGCTTCCTCATATGCAGTTTGGCATTGGGAAGCACCAGAATACAAGATGCCATGAACCCTAAGGCTTGAAGGACTGTCCTTGCAGTCAGCCCGGACTGAAGAGATAGTTGATGGAAGTAAAGGGAAAGATTCTTTTGTTTGTCCGGGGTTAAAAAGGCCATCTGGGCTGCTGTATTCAGTCTCACACCCAGAAAGCACATGTCTTGAGAGGGTACTAGACTGGACTTTATTTCGTTCACAGAATACCCCAGGCATCTTAGCACTGCTATCACATATTCCAGATGCTGAAGAAGCTCGTCCTTTTCTTGAGCCAGAATCAGACAGTCGTCCAAGTAAGGATAGATTTGTATTCCTTTTAGCCTGAAGAAAGCTACAACTGGAGCCAGAACTTTTGTGAATACTCTGGGCGCAGTAGATAAGCCAAAGGGCAATGCAGAGAACTGATAATGGGAATTTCCAGCTCGGAAACACAGATACTTCCTGCAACTGAGTCTGATAGGCACATGAAGGTAAGCCTCCTTGAGATCTAAAGTTACCATCCAGTGATCTTTGCCCAGCAGAGGTAAAAGCTGTTGTAACGTCAACATTTTGAACTTGGGAATGTCCAGATAAGTGTTGAGGATAGACAAATCCAAAATTGGTCTCCACATGTTCCCCTTTTTTGGTACTAGGAACAGGCGAGAATAAAATCCTAGGCCCCTTTCTTCCAATACCCATCTGTCTTGGGTAATAACACTCCAATTTTCTTTGAAAAGTGCCAGCCTTCCTCCCAAAGGTGCTGCCAGACGAGAAGGCTCTGGCAGCTGAAAAGGCAAGTCATTGGGTCTGCTTACGAAAGGACTGACCCCTGCCCTCACCAGAAGACTGGGCAGGCGAACTGCCTGTTCTAGGCCTAAAAGAACCTTGAGCTCTGCCCCTACCACGTCTAGATCTACCCCTAGACTGAGAATCATAAGAAGGATAAGTCCACCCCTTAGTAGGCCAATTTCTACTAAACTTTGGAGGCTGAACCTGCAAAAAATCTTTAACAGTCTGCATAGACTTAGCCTTGTCCTCCATTTTCTTTAAAACTGCTTCCACAGGCGCACCAAATAACACATCAGATTGTAAAGGAGCATCTAAAATCCTTGTCTTTACATGTTCAGCTAAATTCTGATCCCTCAGCCAGGCGTGCCTGTGAAGAACAGAACCAGTGGCTGCCACCCTCGAAGAGGCCTGTACAGCATCAAAACCACATTGCAAGGAATGCTTACCCACCTGTTCAGAAACATGAACTAAATCCTGCAACTCTTTACACTCAATACCTTCCGCCAGAGCATCTACCTTAGACTTCAATTGTGAAAGGAGATAATTTTGGTATTTCAACATGTGAAACTGGCAATTCAAAGCCCTCATGGCTAAAGTGGAAGAAGTATACACCTTCTTTCCCCATCTATCCAAAGCCCTTGCCTCTTTATCAGAAGGAACAGGATTTTTAACAACAGAAGCCTTAACACCTTTAGGGCCCTGAGAAACAGTTTCTGGGTCTGCCCTAGGACTCTTAAAAGATACTTATGAGCTTCAGGCACCCTATAATACCTATCCGGTTTAACTGGGGCAGGAGGCAAAGAATCAGGGTTCAGGGAAGCCTCTGCAAAACATCCTCTACCACATCCAGAACAGGAGGTATAGCTAAAGGCCTATGCTGGGGTAGAAACAAAATTCCCTAAGCCTTTTCCTGGAATCAGAGAAATCTTGACCTTCCCATTTAAAATGCTCCCTCATGGAATGAAGAGTCTCTGAAAAGAAAAATCCTCAGGAGGAGAAGCCGAAGGTGTAGAGTCATCTACATCAGAATCAGAATAAGGAGGATACTCCTGCAAGTCTTCAGCCGAAGACTCAGAAGCCTCGAACACTGCTCAAAACTCTCAAGCTCAGGTTCCACCCTAGGCCTCTTATCAGGGGGCATAGAACCTCTAATCATAGTAATCAAATCTTCTGCCATTTTAAGCATATGTTTCTTAGGCAGAGACCCTGAAGAACTAGGGAGACCCCACTGAAGTTAACCCTGGCCTGCCTCTAGAAGAAGCCTTGGAAACAGAAGGGAGGGCCTAACCACCTTAGGAAGGGAGGGAGAACAGCTACCTGAGAAGCCCCTTCAGCCTGGCCTACCTCCTGAGAGGACACATCTTGTAACAGTAAAGTCTCTCCTGAGAATCCAAAGGAACTTCTGGTAGAACCACCGGCTCCACGAGCCCTCTAAAGAACCGGCGTCCGGGACAGACGGTTCTTCCACCCTAGGCTTCGCTGCTTTGTCCTTGCGCTTTTTAGACGAAGCGGGCGGAGCATCCGACGGCATGTTGTAATTACAACGCTTCCCAAAAACTAACCTGGCACAATCTAATCTTCTCTTAATAGTGCGTTTGTTAAATCTAGCACAAGAGCGACAGCCAACAACGTCGTGCTCAGGCCCTAAGCAAGGTATACACAAGGTATGGTAATCTCTATGAGGTATCTGTTTCCCACAAGAAATACAGTTATTCACTTTTCTGACATCCGGTTAAATACTGAGGCAAGAAAAAAACAAAATATTCCCCAACGGGGTACTTAGCCAACTTTGATTCGGTCTGAAACTCCGACTTCAGAAAATTTCAGAACGCCAACCTGCACTCGCAATACTGCTTCTGCATCGGACCATGCGGCAAAAAAGACTGAGGATATGACGTCGGTCATGCGCATTTGTACCCTGACGTCCTGATGTCAGACAAATGCGCCTTGACCGACGTCAGCCTTATACTTTGGTATTCGGGCCGACTGGGACAGCAGACTACCCAAGTGTTAGGACTGCAGCAATGTGAGATGAAGAACATCTAGTTATTTGTGAATTATATAACTGGATAAGGAATATGTGGCAGGGCATTAAAATCAGAAAGTGAGGAAGCTTTGGAGACAAGGGCATTATAGCAGAGAGGTATTTCACAGAAGATACTTCTGAAATGTTATTATTATAAACTGGGGTAAAAGCTGCAGCAATCATGAATTGGTGAAAGTGGTTAAGAAAGATGAATGATGTGGTGTGACAGACATATATGCCATGCGTTTTAGTAAGATTTGCTTGCCAAAAAAAAAACAATACTGACAGATTAAGATTCATATGCTGAAAGGGCATACGGAATGCTACAAGGGCATGTGATGATAATGTTCCTTTTCTGTAGACTGAGGCAATACATTAAATTCAGTGGAAAAGGAGGGTACGATATAGCACTGGAAATAGGTAGACTTGGATAAGATAGGATGTGCTCCACATTATGTTTTACTCCACTGTGCAGGAGGAATGTAACATTTCAGGTTCACTAATAAAAACAAATCAATGAAAAGCACAGTTGGACAAATGAAGAGAAGGAAAGTATATTTACTACAGAAACCTGGAGGCAGTGCAGAAAATGCTTTCCAGAAATGCTAGGAACCAGAAAAGAAGACCAGGACAAGGTTCATCTTGAAAATAAATTAGATAATGACGTTCTGGAAGGATCAGTATGAGCCAAACAAACTTAAGGCCATATTGGAAAGATCAAAGTCAAAGTAAACTTTATTGTCATTCAAAAATCACACAAGTGCAAAAACTGAACAAAACTTTGTATCTCCAGACTCAGTGTGCAGACAACATATGGACTACTTTCACAGACACATGTAACACCTGGCTATTACATCACAGACATCCAGGTAGGTTAATACTGCACATAATTAGAAACATATTTTAACACTTTTGAACTGAAAACTTACTTGCATGAGACTTTAGTATTGCACAGGCACTTGGTTAAGACATTGAATTGATCCTTGCACAGAAAGAGACATTGATTATTGCACTGTGAACATTAGAGTATTGCACTATGGACCTTAGAGTATTGCACTATGGTTAATGTATGGATTTGCATGTATTGCACTGAAAGAAGAGATATTTTACTGCATTGCTACTGCTCTAGATGGCCTATAAGTTACAGTCATGGTGAATACTGCACTAAGTATTAGGTGAGACTGGTAACCAGGTTCTTGCCCAAACTGAGACAGTTCCTACTGACCCAGTTGGACATCATGGAGTGTAGTGGTTATTAGAGTTCAGCAGCCTGATGACATCAGGGAAGAAGCTGTTCCTGAATCTCGTAGTTCTGCAGTATATGCTTTGGAAGCACTTTCCAGATGATAGATGCAGGAACAGTCTGTAGGCAGGGTGAATGCAGTCTTTAATTATTCCTTTGGACCTGCTGAGACATCTGGATAAGTACAAGTCGTAGACAGATGGTAAGGTGGTCTTAACTATCCTTTCCGCTGTCCACACCACTCTCTGGAGGGATTTGCGCTCAGAGGTAGAGCAGCTTCCATACTATACTAAAAGATGGAATAAACTTGGAAATTGGTACAGCGGTAGCGTTGTTGCCTCACAGCAAGAGGTTCTCCTGTTCGATTCTCGGCTGGAGTGCCTTCTGTGTGGAGTCTGCATGCCCTCCCCATGGTCAAGTGGCCTCCGAAAGATATGCATAAATGGCATGCCTTCGCTGAAGGTTGGGCGTCAGGCTGGCAACTCGGCACCATAAAAAAATCTATTGCCAATCATTAGCAGGCCGGAGTTCCGCTGTGGCGACCCCTAACCGGGAAAAGCAGAAAAGAAGAAGAATTCTTGGTAGTTGGTACACCAGAAACTGACTGTAAAGATTGTAATTCTAATGTGTTACAAGTACAGAATGAAGCAACACGCTGGTGGAAAGCTATCAGAGAGACTGAAAAAGACGCAGTTGTATTTTTCTTACAGTGTGGGTGAGTGAGTTAATTGTTAAAGCACAAACTGGACAAAGAAGGGTTACACACTGTATAAATATAATCAGAGTGCAGCCTTTTGTTACTGCGCTAAAGGAAGGGCTACATTAACAAGAGATTGTGCTGTTTTGATAGCAGCATGAGAAATTTGGGTAAGCAGATATAGAAATGTATTGTACAGTACATATGGACTTGGCAAGCACATTACAAACAGTTCTCAAACTGAGTGCAGCAATGGGATTTCAGAAACAAAGCACTGGGGGAAGGGTAGATGAACTAGAGAAATGAATTACTTCACTGTTTTTGTTTTTCTTGAAGTACTTAGACAGATTATTAGAAAGGCCTATATAAAGATGTGGATTTTTTGTTTTGGGTTTTTGATTTATTGAGATGACAGTAACTTCTTTTTTTCCCTTGTTTAGCATTTGTATATTCAATATTTAAAAAAAAGAAAAATCTTTTTTTTTTTCAGCAAGTGGAGTAAGATTTTTCAAATCCACTTAAGCTGGCAGAGTGTACCTTTGTTTGAATAAATATCAGTATATCCAACAAACAAACAAAGCTGGACCCACTAATATAAAATTTGCACCACTGATTCAAACAAAACCCACAAAAAGTTTTAGGACAACAAGACCTCCAGTCATCTACTTGAAGGAACAGCACCTACAGTCCTCACTTAAATACACAAGCTCTGTGGTTCCAGAGCAATGTAAAAAGGGTAAATGCACAGAAAAGAGGCATTTCATTTCTACATACCATCTGTAACATTTTTTTTACTGCTTACAGTATAATCAAACTGCAATTTGAATACTCAAGAGTACTTGCTCATTTTCCCACTGCCTTAAGTTTAATTCCTAATAAACTATACACCATTTACTCCATCACAGACAATAAAGACAAACTTAAAATACAAAAAATGACTGTCAAAACAAAGGAATTCACTATCAATGTTAAGGGACAGTAAGATTCTAATCTCAAGGACACTGACAAAACTGTACAAAATACACAAGCATGATCCTTCTCGGTTTAACATCGGTTTGCCTTGCTTTTGCTATATTGTCATTATTGTGTTCACTTTGGCCTCAAGTTGCAGTACAGTACATGTAAAGGAAAGCAGACGTATTTCAAGCATAACTCTCAACCAACAA